>NW_027490648.1:0-85413 GCF_050948175.1 Xylocopa sonorina | reverse complement strand
CGTTTGCAGATGTCTACGTATCGTAGCAATAGAGTTCTTATGATTCTTGAAACGCGATATCGCATCTCATTTCTATGTTTCATGGTACGATATAATATGATTTGCGAAGTGTTATGTATTCCTCGTCTACACTTCAAATGAATGTAAATGCGACACTTCTTTGCAAGGAAATAGCGTTTGCAGATGTCTACGTATCGTAGCAATAGAGTTCTAATGCTTCTTAAAACGCGATATCGCATCTCATTTCTATGTTTCATGGTAAGATATAATATGATTTGCGAAGTGTTATGTATTCCTCGCCTACACTTCAAATGAATGTAAATGCGACACTTCCTTGCGAGGAAATAGCGTTTGCAAATGTCTACGTATCGAAGTAATAGAGTTCAAATGCTTCTTAAAACGAGATATGGCATCTCATTTCTAAGTTTCATGGTAAGATATAATATTCATTGCGAAGTGTTATGCATTCCTCGTCTACGATTCAAATGAATGTAAATGCCACACTTTCTTGCAAGGAAATTGCGTTTGCAGATGTCTACGTATCGTAGCAATAGAGTTCTTATGATTCTCAAAACGCGATATCGCATCTCATTTCTATGTTTCATGGTAAGATGTAATATGATTTGCGAAGTGTTATGTATTCCTCGTCTACACTTCAATTGAATGTAAATGCGACACTTCCTTGCAAGGAAATAGCGTTTGCGGATGTCTACGTATCGAAGCAATAGAGTTCAAGTGCTTCTTAAAACGAGATATTGCATCTCATATCTATGTGTCATGATAAGATATAATATTCATTGCGAAGTGTTATGCATTCCTCGTCTACGATTCAAATGAATGTAAATGCGACACTTCTTTGCAAGGAAATAGCGTTTGCAGAGGTCTACGTATCGTAGCAATAGAGTTCTTATGATCCTTAAAACGCGATATCGCATCTCATTTCCATGTTTCATGGTAAGATATAATATGATTTGCGGACTGTTATGTATTCCTCGTCTACATTCCAAATGAATGTAAACGCGACTCTTCCTTGCTAGGAAATAGCGTTTGTAGATGTCTACGTATCGTAGCAATAGGGTTCTAATGCTTCTTAAAACGCGATGTCGCATCTCATTTCTATGTTTCATGGTAAGATATAATATGATTTTCTAAGTGTTATGTAGTCCTCGTCTACACTTCAAATGAATGTGAATGCGACACTTCCTCGCTAGGAAATAGCGTTTGCAGATGTCTACGTATCGTAGCAATAGAGTTCTAATGCTTCTTAAAACGCGATATCGCATCTCATTTCTATGTTTCATGGTAAGATATAATATGATTTTCTAAGTGTTATGTAGTCCTCGTCTACACTTCAAATGAATGTAAATGCGACACTTCCTTGCAAGGAAATAGCGTTTGCAGATGTCTACGTATCGTAGCAATAGAGTTCTAATGCTTCTTAAAACGCGATATCGCATCTCATGTCTATGTTTCATGGTAAGATATAATATGATTTGCGAAGTGTTATGTATTCCTCGTCTACACATCAAAAGAATGTAAGTGCGACACTTCCTTGCAAGGAAATAGCGTTTGCAGATGTCTACGTATCGTAGCAATAGAGTTCAAATGCTTCTTAAAACGAGATATTGCATCTCATATCTATGTTTCATGATAAGATATAATATTCATTGCCAAGTGTTATGCATTCCTCGTCTACACTTCAAATGAATGTAAATGCGACACTTCCTCGCTAGGAAATAGCGTTTGCAGATGTCTACCTGTCGTAGCAATAGTGTTCTAATGCTTCTTAAAACGCGATATCGCATCTCATTTCAATGTTTCATGGTAAGATATAATATTATTTGCGAAGTGATATGTATTCCTCTTCTACACTTCAAATGGATGTAAATGCGACACTTCTTTGCAAGGAAATAGCGTTTGCAGATGTCTACGTATCGTTGCAATAGAGTTCTTATGATTCTTAAAACGCGATATCGCATCACATTTCTATGTTTCATGGTAAGATATAATATGATTTGCGAAGTGTTATGTATTCCTCGCCTACACTTCAAATGAATGTAAATGCGACACTTCTTTGCAAGGAAATAGCGTTTGCAGATGTCTACGTATCGTTGCAATAGAGTTCTAATGCTTCTTAAAACGCGATATCGCATCTCTTTTCTATGCTTCATGGTAAGATATAATATGATTTGCGGAGTGTTATGTATTCCTCGTCTACACTTCAAATGAATGTAAATGCGACACTTCCTTGCAAGGAAATAGCGTTTGCAAATGTCTACCTTTCGTAGCAGTAGTGTTCTAATGCTTCTTAGAACGCGATGTCGCATCTCATTTCTAAGTTTCATGGTAAGATATAATATGATTTGCGAAGTGTTATGTATTCCTCGTCTACACTTCAAATGAATGTAAATGCGACACTTCCTTGCAAGGAAATAGCGTTTGCAGATGTCTGGGTATCGTAGCAATAGAGTTCTAATGCTTCTTAAACGAGATATTGCATCTCATATCTATGTTTCATGATAAGATATAATATTCATTGCGAAGTGTTATGCATTCCTCGTCTACGATTCTATTGAATGTAAATGCGACACTTCTTTGCAAGGAAATAGCGTTTGCAGATGTCTACGTATCGTAGCAATAGAGTTCTTATGATCCTTAAAACGAGATATCGCATCTCATTTCTATGTTTCATGGTAAGATATAATATGATTTGCGAAGTGTTATGTATTCCTCGTCTACACATCAAATGAATGTAAATGCGACACTTCCTTGCAAGGAAATAGCGTTTGCAGATGTCTACGTATCGTAGCAATAGAGTTCTTATGATTCTCAAAACGCAATATCGCATCTCATTTCTATGTTTCATGGTAAGATATAATATGATTTGCGTAGTGTTATGTATTCCTCGTCTACACTTCAAATGAATGTAAATGCGACACTTCTTTGCAAGGAAATAGCGTTTGCAGATGTCTACGTATCGTAGCAATGGAGTTCAAATGCTTCTTAAAACGAGATATTGCATCTCATATCTATGTTTCATGATAAGATATAGTATTCATTGCGAAGTGTTATGCATTCCTCGTCTACGATTCAAATGAATGTAAATGCGACACTTCCTTGCAAGGAAATAGCGTTTGCAGATGTCTACGTATCGTAGCAATAGAGTTCTAATGCTTCTTAAAACGCGATATCGCGTCTCATTTCTATGTTTCATGGTAAGATATAATATGATTTGCGAAGTGTTATGTATTCCTCGTCTACACTTCAAATGAATGTAAATGCGACACTTCCTTGCAAGGAAATAGCGTTTGCAAGTGTCTACCTATCGTAGCAGTAGTGTTCTAATGCTTCATAGAACGCGATGTCGCATCTCATTTTTATGTTTCATGGTAAGATATAATATGGTTTGCGAAGTGTTATGTATTCCTCGTCTACACTTCAAATGAATGTAAATGCGACACTTCCTCGCTAGGAAGTAGCGTTTCCAGATGTCTACGTATCGTAGCAATAGAGTTCAAATGCTTCTTAAAACGAGATATTGCATCTCATATCTATGTTTCATGATAAGATATAATATTCATTGCCAAGTGTTATGCATTCCTCGTCTACGATTCAAATGAATGTAAATGCGATACTTCCTTGCAAGGAAATAGCGTTTGCAAATGTCTACCTGTCGTAGCAATAGTGTTCTAATGCTTCTTAAAACGCGATATCGCATCTCATTTATATGTTGCATGGTAAGATATAACATGATTTGCGAAGTGTTATGTATTCCTCGTCTACACTTCAAATGAATGTGAATGCGACACTTCCTCGCTAGGAAATAGCGTTTGCAGATGTCTACCTGTCGTAGCAATAGTGTTCTAATGCTTCTTAAAACGCGATATCGCATCTCATTTCAATGTTTCATGGTAAGATATAATATGATTTGCGAAGTGATATGTATTCCTCTTCTACACTTCGAATGGATGTAAATGCGACACTTCCTTGCAAGGAAATAGCGTTTGCAGATGTCTAGGTATCGTAGCAATGGATTTCTGATGCTTCTTAAAACGCGGTATCACATCTCAGTTCTATGTTTCAAGGTAAGATATAATATGATTTGCGAAGTGTTATGTATTCCTCGTCTACACTACAAATGAATGAAAATGCGACACTTCTTTGCAAGGAAATAGCGTTTGCAGATGTCTACGTATCGTAGCAATAGAGTTCTAATGCTTCTTAAAACGCGATATCGCATCTCATGTCTATGTTTCATGGTAAGATATAATATGATTTGCGAAGTGTTATGTATTCCTCGTCTACACATCAAAAGAATGTAAGTGCGACACTTCCTTGCAAGGAAATAGCGTTTGCAGATGTCTACGTATCGTAGCAATAGAGTTCTTATGATTCTCAAAACGCGATATCGCATCTCATTTCTATGTTTCATGGTAAGATATAATATGATTTGCGTAGTGTTATGTATTCCTCGTCTACACTTCAAATGAATGTAAATGCGACACTTCTTTGCAAGGAAATAGCGTTTGCAGATGTCTACGTATCGTAGCAATAGAGTTCTTATGATTCTTAAAACGAGATATTGCATCTCATATCTATGTGTCATGATAAGATATAATATTCATTGCGAAGTGTTATGCATTCCTCGTCTACGATTCAAATGAATGTAAATGCGACACTTCTTTGCAAGGAAATAGCGTTTGCAGAGGTCTACGTATCGTAGCAATAGAGTTCTTATGATCCTTAAAACGCGATATCGCATCTCATTTCCATGTTTCATGGTAAGATATAATATGATTTGCGGACTGTTATGTATTCCTCGTCTACATTCCAAATGAATGTAAACGCGACTCTTCCTTGCTAGGAAATAGCGTTTGTAGATGTCTACGTATCGTAGCAATAGGGTTCTAATGCTTCTTAAAACGCGATGTCGCATCTCATTTCTATGTTTCATGGTAAGATATAATATGATTTTCTAAGTGTTATGTAGTCCTCGTCTACACTTCAAATGAATGTGAATGCGACACTTCCTCGCTAGGAAATAGCGTTTGCAGATGTCTACGTATCGTAGCAATAGAGTTCTAATGCTTCTTAAAACGCGATATCGCATCTCATTTCTATGTTTCATGGTAAGATATAATATGATTTTCTAAGTGTTATGTAGTCCTCGTCTACACTTCAAATGAATGTAAATGCGACACTTCCTTGCAAGGAAATAGCGTTTGCAGATGTCTACGTATCGTAGCAATAGAGTTCTAATGCTTCTTAAAACGCGATATCGCATCTCATGTCTATGTTTCATGGTAAGATATAATATGATTTGCGAAGTGTTATGTATTCCTCGTCTACACATCAAAAGAATGTAAGTGCGACACTTCCTTGCAAGGAATTAGCGTTTGCAGATGTCTACGTATCGTAGCAATAGAGTTCTTATGATTCTCAAAACGCGATATCGCATCTCATTTCTATGTTTCATGGTAAGATATAATATGATTTGCGTAGTGTTATGTATTCCTCGTCTACACTTCAAATGAATGTAAATGCGACACTTCTTTGCAAGGAAATAGCGTTTGCAGATGTCTACGTATCGTAGCAATAGAGTTCTTATGATTCTTAAAACGCTATATCGCATCTCATTTCTATGTTTCATGGTAAGATATAATATGATTTGCGGAGTGTTATGTATTCCTCGTCTACACTTCAAATGAATGTAAATGCGACACTTCCTTGCAAGGAAATAGCATTTGCA
Source organism: Xylocopa sonorina (assembly GCF_050948175.1). Taxonomy (NCBI): domain Eukaryota; kingdom Metazoa; phylum Arthropoda; class Insecta; order Hymenoptera; family Apidae; genus Xylocopa; species Xylocopa sonorina. The sequence continues at coordinate 79,664 of NW_027490648.1, read as the reverse complement.
AATGTCTACCTATCGTAGCAGTAGTGTTCTAATGCTTCTTAGAACGCGATGTCGCATCTCATTTCTAAGTTTCATGGTAAGATATAATATGATTTGCGAAGTGTTATGTATTCCTCGTCTACACTTCAAATGAATGTAAATGCGACACTTCCTTGCAAGGAAATAGCGTTTGCAGATGTCTGGGTATCGTAGCAATAGAGTTCTAATGCTTCTTAAACGAGATATTGCATCTCATATCTATGTTTCATGATAAGATATAATATTCATTGCGAAGTGTTATGCATTCCTCGTCTACGATTCTATTGAATGTAAATGCGACACTTCTTTGCAAGGAAATAGCGTTTGCAGATGTCTACGTATCGTAGCAATAAAGTTCTTATGATCCTTAAAACGAGATATCGCATCTCATTTCTATGTTTCATGGTAAGATATAATATGATTTGCGAAGTGTTATGTATTCCTCGTCTACACATCAAACGAATGTAAATGCGACACTTCCTTGCAAGGAAATAGCGTTTGCAGATGTCTACGTATCGTAGCAATGGAGTTCAAATGCTTCTTAAAACGAGATATTGCATCTCATATCTATGTTTCATGATAAGATATAGTATTCATTGCGAAGTGTTATGCATTCCTCGTCTACGATTCAAATGAATGTAAATGCGACACTTCCTTGCAAGGAAATAGCGTTTGCAGATGTCTACGTATCGTAGCAATAGAGTTCTAATGCTTCTTAAAACGCGATATCGCGTCTCATTTCTATGTTTCATGGTAAGATATAATATGATTTGCGAAGTGTTATGTATTCCTCGTCTACACTTCAAATGAATGTAAATGCGACACTTCCTTGCAAGGAAATAGCGTTTGCAAGTGTCTACCTATCGTAGCAGTAGTGTTCTAATGCTTCATAGAACGCGATGTCGCATCTCATTTTTATGTTTCATGGTAAGATATAATATGGTTTGCGAAGTGTTATGTATTCCTCGTCTACACTTCAAATGAATGTAAATGCGACACTTCCTCGCTAGGAAGTAGCGTTTCCAGATGTCTACGTATCGTAGCAATAGAGTTCAAATGCTTCTTAAAACGAGATATTGCATCTCATATCTATGTTTCATGATAAGATATAATATTCATTGCGAAGTGTTATGCATTCCTCGTCTACGATTCAAATGAATGTAAATGCGATACTTCCTTGCAAGGAAATAGCGTTTGCAAATGTCTACCTGTCGTAGCAATAGTGTTCTAATGCTTCTTAAAACGCGATATCGCATCTCATTTATATGTTGCATGGTAAGATATAACATGATTTGCGAAGTGTTATGTATTCCTCGTCTACACTTCAAATGAATGTGAATGCGACACTTCCTCGCTAGGAAATAGCGTTTGCAGATGTCTACCTGTCGTAGCAATAGTGTTCTAATGCTTCTTAAAACGCGATATCGCATCTCATTTCAATGTTTCATGGTAAGATATAATATGATTTGCGAAGTGATATGTATTCCTCTTCTACACTTCAAATGGATGTAAATGCGACACTTCCTTGCAAGGAAATAGCGTTTGCAGATGTCTAGGTATCGTAGCAATGGATTTCTGATGCTTCTTAAAACGCGGTATCACATCTCAGTTCTATGTTTCAAGGTAAGATATAATATGATTTGCGAAGTGTTATGTATTCCTCGTCTACACTTCAAATGAATGAAAATGCGACACTTCTTTGCAAGGAAATAGCGTTTGCAGATGTCTACGTATCGTAGCAATAGAGTTCTAATGCTTCTTAAAACGCGATATCGCATCTCATTTCTATGTTTCATGGTAAGATATAATATGATTTGCGAAGTGTTATGTATTCCTCGCCTACACTTCAAATCAATGTAAATGCGACACTTCTTTGCAAGGAAATAGCGTTTGCAGATGTCTACGTATCGTTGCAATAGAGTTCTAATGCTTCTTAAAACGCGATATCGCATCTCATTTCTATGTTTCATGGTAAGATATAATATGATTTGCGAAGTGTTATGTATTCCTCGCCTACACTTCAAATGAATGTAAATGCGACACTTCTTTGCAAGGAAATAGCGTTTGCAGATGTCTACGTATCGTAGCAGTAGCTTTCTAGTGCTTCTTAAAACGCGATATCGCATCTCATTTCTATGTTTCATGGTAAGATATAATATGATTTGCGTAGTGTTATGTATTCCTCGTCTACACTTCAAATGAATGTAAATGCGACACTTCTTTGCAAGGAAATAGCGTTTGCAGATGTCTACGTATCGTAGCAATGGAGTTCAAATGCTTCTTAAAACGAGATATTGCATCTCATATCTATGTTTCATGATAAGATATAGTATTCATTGCGAAGTGTTATGCATTCCTCGTCTACGATTCAAATGAATGTAAATGCGACACTTCCTTGCAAGGAAATAGCGTTTGCAGATGTCTACGTATCGTAGCAATAGAGTTCTAATGCTTCTTAAAACGCGATATCGCGTCTCATTTCTATGTTTCATGGTAAGATATAATATGATTTGCGAAGTGTTATGTATTCCTCGTCTACACTTCAAATGAATGTAAATGCGACACTTCCTTGCAAGGAAATAGCGTTTGCAAGTGTCTACCTATCGTAGCAGTAGTGTTCTAATGCTTCATAGAACGCGATGTCGCATCTCATTTTTATGTTTCATGGTAAGATATAATATGATTTGCGAAGTGTTATGTATTCCTCGTCTACACTTCAAATGAATGTGAATGCGACACTTCCTCGCTAGGAAATAGCGTTTGCAGATGTCTACCTGTCGTAGCAATAGTGTTCTAATGCTTCTTAAAACGCGATATCGCATCTCATTTCAATGTTTCATGGTAAGATATAATATGATTTGCGAAGTGTTATGTATTCCTCGCCTACACTTCAAATCAATGTAAATGCGACACTTCTTTGCAAGGAAATAGCGTTTGCAGATGTCTACGTATCGTTGCAATAGAGTTCTAATGCTTCTTAAAACGCGATATCGCATCTCATTTCTATGTTTCATGGTAAGATATAATATGATTTGCGAAGTGTTATGTATTCCTCGCCTACACTTCAAATGAATGTAAATGCGACACTTCTTTGCAAGGAAATAGCGTTTGCAGATGTCTACGTATCGTAGCAGTAGCTTTCTAGTGCTTCTTAAAACGCGATATCGCATCTCATTTCTATGTTTCATGGTAAGATATAATATGATTTGCGGAGTGTTATGTATTCCTCGTCTACACTTCAAATGAATGTAAATGCGACACTTCCTTGCAAGGAAATAGCGTTTGCAGATGTCTACGTATCGTAGCAATAGAGTTCTTATGATTCTCAAAACGCGATATCGCACCTCATTTCTATGTTTCATGGTAAGATATAATATGATTTGCGTAGTGTTATGTATTCCTCGTCTACACTTCAAATGAATGTAAATGCGACACTTCTTTGCAAGGAAATAGCGTTTATAGATGTCTACGTATCGTAGCAATAGAGTTCTTATGATTCCTAAAGCGCGATATCTCATCTCATTTCTATGTTTCATGGTAAGATATAATATGATTTGCGAAGTGTTATGTATTCCACGTCTACACTTCAAATGAATGTAAATGCGACTCTTCTTTGCAAGGAAATAGCGATTGCAGATGTCTACGTATCGTTGCAATAGAGTTCTTATGATTCTTAAAACGCTATATCGCATCTCATTTCTATGTTTCATGGTAAGATATAATATGATTTGCGGAGTGTTATGTATTCCTCGTCTACACTTCAAATGAATGTAAATGCGACACTTCCTTGCAAGGAAATAGCGTTTGCAGATGTCTACGTATCGTAGCAACAGAGTTCTAATGCTTCTTAAAACGCGATATCGCATCGCATTTCTATGTTTCAAGGTAAGATGTAATATGATTTGCGAAGTGTTATGTATTCCTCCTCTACACTTCAAATGAATGTAAATGCGGCACTTCCTTGCAAGGAAATAGCGTTTGCAAATGTCTACCTGTCGTAGCAATAGTGTTCTAATGCTTCCTAAAACGCGATATCGCATCTCATTTCTATGTTGCATGGTAAGATATAACATGATTTGCGAAGTGTTATGTATTCCTCGTCTACACTTCAAATGAATGTGAATGCGATACTTCCTTGCAAGGAAATAGCGTTTGCAAATGTCTACCTGTCGTAGCAATAGTGTTCTAATGCTTCTTAAAACGCGATATCGCATCTCATTTCAATGTTTCATGGTAAGATATAATATGATTTGCGAAGTGTTATGTATTCCTCGTCTACACTTCAAATGAATGTAAATGCGACACTTCCTTGCTAGGAAATAGCGTCTGCAGATGTCTAGGTATCGTAGCAATAGAGTTCTAATGCTTCTTGAAACGAGATATTGCATCTCATATCTATGTTTCATGATAAGATATAATATGATTTGCGAAGTGTTATGTATTCCTCGCCTACACTTCAAATGAATGTAAATGCGACACTTCCTTGCAAGGAAATAGCGTTTGCAGATGTCTACGTATCGTAGCAATAGAGTTCTTATGATTCTCAAAACGCGATATCGCACCTCATTTCTATGTTTCATGGTAAGATATAATATGATTTGCGTAGTGTTATGTATTCCTCGTCTACACTTCAAATGAATGTAAATGCGACACTTCTTTGCAAGGAAATAGCGTTTATAGATGTCTACGTATCGTAGCAATAGAGTTCTTATGATTCCTAAAGCGCGATATCTCATCTCATTTCTATGTTTCATGGTAAGATATAATATGATTTGCGAAGTGTTATGTATTCCTCGTCTACACTTCAAATGAATGTAAATGCGACTCTTCTTTGCAAGGAAATAGCGTTTGCAGATGTCTACGTATCGTTGCAATAGAGTTCTTATGATTCTTAAAACGCTATATCGCATCTCATTTCTATGTTTCATGGTAAGATATAATATGATTTGAGGAGTGTTATGTATTCCTCGTCTACACTTCAAATGAATGTAAATGCGACACTTTCTTGCAAGGAAATTGCGTTTGCAGATGTCTACGTATCGTAGCAATAGAGTTCTTATGATTCTCAAAACGCGATATCGCATCTCATTTCTATGTTTCATGGTAAGATATTATATGATTTGCGAAGTGTCATGTATTCCTCGTCTACACTTCAAATGAATGTAAATGCGACACTTCCTTGCTAGGAAATAGCGTCTGCAGATGTCTAGGTATCGTAGCAATAGAGTTCTAATGCTTCTTAAAACGAGATATTGCATCTCATATCTATGTTTCATGATAAGATATAATATTCATTGCGAAGTGTTATGCATTCCTCGTCTACGATTCAAATGAACGTAAATACGACACTTCCTTGCAAGGAAATAGCGTTTGCAGATGTCTACGTATCGTAGCAACAGAGTTCTAATGCTTCTTAAAACGCGATATCGCATCGCATTTCTATGTTTCAAGGTAATTTGTAATATGATTTGCGAAGTGTTATGTATTCCTCCTCTACACTTCAAATGAATGTAAATGCGGCACTTCCTTGCAAGGAAATAGCGTTTGCAAATGTCTACCTGTCGTAGCAATAGTGTTCTAATGCTTCCTAAAACGCGATATCGCATCTCATTTCTATGTTGCATGGTAAGATATAACATGATTTGCGAAGTGTTATGTATTCCTCGTCTACACTTCAAATGAATGTGAATGCGATACTTCCTTGCAAGGAAATAGCGTTTGCAAATGTCTACCTGTCGTAGCAATAGTGTTCTAATGCTTCTTAAAACGCGATATCGCATCTCATTTCAATGTTTCATGGTAAGATATAATATGATTTGCGAAGTGTTATGTATTCCTCGTCTACACTTCAAATGAATGTAAATGCGACACTTCCTTGCTAGGAAATAGCGTCTGCAGATGTCTAGGTATCGTAGCAATAGAGTTCTAATGCTTCTTAAAACGAGATATTGCATCTCATATCTATGTTTCATGATAAGATATAATATTCATTGCGAAGTGTTATGCATTCCTCGTCTACGATTCAAATGAATGTAAGTGCGACACTTCTTTGCAAGGAAATGGCGTTTGCAGATGTCTACGTATCGTAGCAATAGAGTTCTTATGATCCTTAAAACGCGATATCGCATCTCATTTCTATGTTTCATGGTAAGATATAATATGATTTGCGTAGTGTTATGTATTCCTCGTCTACACTTCAAATGAATGTAAATGCGACACTTCTTTGCAAGGAAATAGCGTTTGCAGATGTCTACGTATCGTAGCAATAGAGTTCTAATGCTTCTTAAAACGCGATATCGCATCTCATTTCTATGTTTCATGGTAAGATATAATATGATTTGCGAAGTGTTATGTATTCCTCGCCTACACTTCAAATGAATGTAAATGCGACACTTCCTTGCAAGGAAATAGCGTTTGCAAATGTCTACGTATCGAAGTAATAGAGTTCAAATGCTTCTTAAAACGAGATATTGCATCTCATTTCTAAGTTTCATGGTAAGATATAATATTTATTGCGCAGTGTTATGCATTCCTCGTCTACGATTCAAATGAATGTAAATGCGACACTTCCTTGCAAGGAAATAGCGTTTGCAGTTGTCTACGTATCGTAGCAATAGAGTTCTAATGCTTCTTAAAACGCGATATCGCATCTCATTTCTATGTTTCATGGTAAGATATAATATGATTTGCGAAGTGTTATGTATTCCTCGTCTACACATCAAATGAATGTAAATGCGACACTTCCTTGCAAGGAAATAGCGTTTGCAGATGTCTACGTATCGTAGCAATAGAGTTCTTATGATTCTCAAAACGCGATATCGCATCTCATTTCTATGTTTCATGGTAAGATATTATATGATTTGCGAAGTGTCATGTATTCCTCGTCTACACTTCAAATGAATGTAAATGCGACACTTCTTTGCAAGGAAATAGCGTTTGCAGATGTCTACGTATCGTTGCAATAGAGTTCTTATGATTCTTAAAACGCGATATTGCATCACATTTCTATGTTTAATGGTAAGATATAATATGATTTGCGGAGTGTTATGTATATCTCGTCTACACTTCAAATGAATGTAAATGCGAACTTCCTTGCAAGGAAATAGCGTTTGCAGATGCCTACGTATCGTAGCAATGGATTTCTGATGCTCCTTAAAACGCGGTATCACATCTCAGTTCTATGTTTCATGGTAAGATATAATATGATTTGCGAAGTGTTATGTATTCCTCGTCTACACTTCAAATGAATGTAAATGCGACATTTCTTTGCAAGGAAATAGCGTTTGCAGATGTCTACGTATTGTAGCAATAGAGTTCTAATGCTTCTTAAAACGCGATATCGCATCTCATTTCTATGTTTCATGGTAAGATATAATATGATTTGCGAAGTGTTATGTATTCCTCGCCTACACTTCAAATGAATGTAAATGCGACACTTTCTTGCAAGGAAATAGCGTTTGCAGATGTCTACGTATCGTTGCAATAGAGTTCTTATGATTCTTAAAACGCTATATCGCATCTCATTTCTATGTTTCATGGTAAGATATAATATGATTTGAGGAGTGTTATGTATTCCTCGTCTACACTTCAAATGAATGTAAATGCGACACTTTCTTGCAAGGAAATTGCGTTTGCAGATGTCTACGTATCGTAGCAATAGAGTTCTTATGATTCTCAAAACGCGATATCGCATCTCATTTCTATGTTTCATGGTAAGATATTATATGATTTGCGAAGTGTCATGTATTCCTCGTCTACACTTCAAATGAATGTAAATGCGACACTTCCTTGCTAGGAAATAGCGTCTGCAGATGTCTAGGTATCGTAGCAATAGAGTTCTAATGCTTCTTAAAACGAGATATTGCATCTCATATCTATGTTTCATGATAAGATATAATATTCATTGCGAAGTGTTATGCATTCCTCGTCTACGATTCAAATGAATGTAAGTGCGACACTTCTTTGCAAGGAAATGGCGTTTGCAGATGTCTACGTATCGTAGCAATAGAGTTCTTATGATCCTTAAAACGCGATATCGCATCTCATTTCTATGTTTCATGGTAAGATATAATATGATTTGCGTAGTGTTATGTATTCCTCGTCTACACTTCAAATGAATGTAAATGCGACACTTCTTTGCAAGGAAATAGCGTTTGCAGATGTCTACGTATCGTAGCAATAGAGTTCTAATGCTTCTTAAAACGCGATATCGCATCTCATTTCTATGTTTCATGGTAAGATATAATATGATTTGCGAAGTGTTATGTATTCCTCGCCTACACTTCAAATGAATGTAAATGCGACACTTCCTTGCAAGGAAATAGCGTTTGCAAATGTCTACGTATCGAAGTAATAGAGTTCAAATGCTTCTTAAAACGAGATATTGCATCTCATTTCTAAGTTTCATGGTAAGATATAATATTCATTGCGCAGTGTTATGCATTCCTCGTCTACGATTCAAATGAATGTAAATGCGACACTTCCTTGCAAGGAAATAGCGTTTGCAGTTGTCTACGTATCGTAGCAATAGAGTTCTAATGCTTCTTAAAACGCGATATCGCATCTCATTTCTATGTTTCATGGTAAGATATAATATGATTTGCGAAGTGTTATGTATTCCTCGTCTACACATCAAATGAATGTAAATGCGACACTTCCTTGCAAGGAAATAGCGTTTGCAGATGTCTACGTATCGTAGCAATAGAGTTCTTATGATTCTAAAAACGCGATATCGCATCTCATTTCTATGTTTCATGGTAAGATATTATATGATTTGCGAAGTGTCATGTATTCCTCGTCTACACTTCAAATGAATGTAAATGCGACACTTCTTTGCAAGGAAATAGCGTTTGCAGATGTCTACGTATCGTTGCAATAGAGTTCTTATGATTCTTAAAACGCGATATTGCATCACATTTCTATGTTTAATGGTAAGATATAATATGATTTGCGGAGTGTTATGTATTTCTCGTCTACACTTCAAATGAATGTAAATGCGAACTTCCTTGCAAGGAAATAGCGTTTGCAGATGCCTACGTATCGTAGCAATGGATTTCTGATGCTCCTTAAAACGCGGTATCACATCTCAGTTCTATGTTTCATGGTAAGATATAATATGATTTGCGAAGTGTTATGTATTCCTCGTCTACACTTCAAATGAATGTAAATGCGACATTTCTTTGCAAGGAAATAGCGTTTGCAGATGTCTACGTATTGTAGCAATAGAGTTCTAATGCTTCTTAAAACGCGATATCGCATCTCATTTCTATGTTTCATGGTAAGATATAATATGATTTGCGAAGTGTTATGTATTCCTCGCCTACACTTCAAATGAATGTAAATGCGACACTTTCTTGCGAGGAAATTGCGTTTGCAGATGTCTACGTATCGTAGCAATAGAGTTCTTATGATTCTCAAAACGCTATATCGCATCTCATTTCTATGTTTCATGGTAAGATATAATATGATTTGCGGAGTGTTATGTATTCCTCGTCTACACTTCAAACGAATGTAAATGCGACACTTCCTTGCAAGGAAATAGCGTTTGCAGATGTCTACGTATCGTAGCAATAGAGTTCTTATGATTCTCAAAACGCGATATCGCATCTCATTTCTATGTTTCATGGTAAGATATTATATGATTTGCGAAGTGTCATGTATTCCTCGTCTACACTTCAAGTGAATGTAAATGCGACACTTCCTTGCTAGGAAATAGCGTCTGCAGATGTCTAGGTATCGTAGCAATAGAGTTCTAATGCTTCTTAAAACGAGATATTGCATCTCATATCTATGTTTCATGATAAGATATAATATTCATTGCGAAGTGTTATGCATTCCTCGTCTACGATTCAAATGAACGTAAATGCGACACTTCCTTGCAAGGAAATAGCGTTTGCAGATGTCTACGTATCGTAGCAACAGTGTTATAATGCTTCTTAAAACGCGATATCGCATCGCATTTCTATGTTTCATGGTAAGATGTAATATGATTTGCGAAGTGTTATGTATTCCTCCTCTACACTTCAAATGAATGTAAATGCGGCACTTCCTTGCAAGGAAATAGCGTTTGCAAATGTCTACCTGTCGTAGCAATAGTGTTCTAATGCTTCTTAAAACGCGATATCGCATCTCATTTCTATGTTGCAGGGTAAGATATAACATGATTTGCGAAGTGTTATGTATTCCTCGTCTACACTTCAAATGAATGTGAATGCGATACTTCCTCGCTAGGAAATAGCGCTTGCAGATGTCTACGTATCGTAGCAATAGCTTTCTAGTGCTTCTTAAAACGCGATATCGCATCCCATTTCTATGTTTCATGGTAAGATATAATATGATTTGCGAAGTGTTAAGTATTCCTCGTCTACACTTCAAATGAATGTAAATGCGACACTTCCTTGCTAGGAAATAGCGTCTGCAGATGTCTAGGTATCGTAGCAATAAAGTTCTAATGCTTCTTAAAACGAGATATTGCATCTCATATCTATGTTTCATGATAAGATATAATATTCATTGCGAAGTGTTATGCATTCCTCATCTACGATTCAAATGAATGTAAATGCGACACTTCTTTGCAAGGAAATAGCGTTAGCAGATGTCCACGTATCGTAGCAATAGAGTTCTAATGCTTCTTAAAACGCGATATCGCATCTCATTTCTATGTTTCATGGTAAGATATAATATGATTTTCTAAGTGTTATGTAGTCCTCGTCTACACTTCAAATGAATGTAAATGCGACACTTCCTTGCAAGGAAATAGCGATTGCAGATATCTACGTATCGAAGCAATAGAGTTCATATGATTCCTAAAACGCGATATCGCATCTCATTTCTATGTTTCATGGTAAGATATAATATGATTTGCGAAGTGTTATGTATTCCTCGTCTACACTTCAAATGAATGTAAATGCGACACTTCCTCGCTAGGAAACAGCGTTTGCAGATGTCTACGTATCGTAGCAATGGATTTCTGATGCTTCTTAAAACGCGATATCGCATCTCATTTCTATGTTTCATGGTAAGATATAATATGATTTGCGAAGTGTTATGTATTCCTCGTCTACACTTCAAATGAATGTAAATGCGACACTTCTTTGCAAGGAAATAGCGTTTGCAGATGTCTACGTATCGTTGCAATAGAGTTCTTATGATTCTTAAAGCGCTATATCGCATCTCATTTCTATGTTTCATGGTAAGATATAATATGATTTGCGGAGTGTTATGTATTCCTCGTCTACACTTCAAATGAATGTAAATGCGACACTTCCTTGCAAGGAAATAGCGTTTGCAGATATCTACGTATCGAAGTAATAGAGTTCAAATGCTTCTTAAAACGAGATATTGCATCTCATATCTATGTTTCATGATAAGATATAATATTCATTGCGAAGTGTTATGCATTCCTCGTCTACGATTCAAATGAATGTAAATGCGACACTTCCTCGCTAGGAAATAGCGTTTGCAGATGTCTACGTATCGTAGCAATAGCTTTCTAGTGCTTCTTAAAACGCGATATCGCATCCCATTTCTATGTTTCATGGTAAGATATAATATGATTTGCGAAGTGTTATGCATTCCTCGTCTACGATTCAAATGAACGTAAATGCGACACTTCCTTGCAGGGAAATGGCGTTTGCAGATGTCTACGTATGGTAGCAACAGAGTTCTAATGCTTCTTAAAACGCGATATCGCATCGCATTTCTATGTTTCATGGTAAGATGTAATATGATTTGCGAAGTGTTATGTATTCCTCCTCTACACTTCGAATGAATGTAAATGCGGCACTTCCTTGCAAGGAAATAGCGTTTGCAAATGTCTACCTGTCGTAGCAATAGTGTTCTAATGCTTCTTAAAACGCGATATCGCATCTCATTTCTATGTTGCATGGTAAGATATAACATGATTTGCGAAGTGTTATGTATTCCTCGTCTACAATTCAAATGAATGTGAATGCGATACTTCCTCGCTAGGAAATAGCGTTTGCAGATGTCTACGTATCGTAGCAATAGCTTTCTAGTGCTTCTTAAAACGCGATATCGCATCCCATTTCTATGTTTCATGGTAAGATATAATATGATTTGCGAAGTGTTATGTATTCCTCGTGTACACTTCAAATGAATGTAAATGCGACACTTCCTTGCTAGGAAATAGCGTCTGCAGATGTCTAGGTATCGTAGCAATAGAGTTCTAATGCTTCTTAAACGAGATATTGCATCTCATATCTATGTTCCATGATAAGATATAATATTCATTGCGAAGTGTTATGCATTCCTCGTCTACGATTCTAATGAATGTAAATGCGATACTTCTTTGCAAGGAAATAGCGTTTGCAGATGTCTACGTATCGTAGCAATAGAGTTCTTATGATCCTTAAAACGAGATATCGCATCTCATTTCTATGTTTCATGGTAAGATATAATATGATTTGCGAAGTGTTATGTATTCCTCGTCTACACTTCAAATGAATGTAAATGCGACACTTCCTTGCTAGGAAATAGCGTCTGCAGATGTCTAGGTATCGTAGCAATAGAGTTCTAATGCTTCTTAAAACGAGATACTGCATCTCATATCTATGTTTCATGATAAGATATAATATTCATTGCGAAGTGTTATGCATTCCTCGTCTACGATTCAAATGAATGTAAATGCGACACTTCCTTGCAAGGAAATACCGTCTGCAGATGTCTAGGTATCGTAGCAATAGTGTTCTAATGTTTCTTGACCCTTTTAGTGCCGGACGAAAAAGAGGTGCCTATGCGAGAATAACCGGCCGAATTTCACAGTTTTACTAGGGTTTGGGAAAATACTCATAAAAACCAAACGGGAGAAAGTATTTACATAATTCAAAAAGCAGTATACTAAGGATGAAACAGAGAACAAAACAATGACACTAGTTTTTCTTTACTCATTTAAAATTATATAAATAACAAAGATAAAATCTCGATAAGAAAAAGTAAACGTTGAGTTCTCTCTTTCAAAACGTATTTGCGCATACAAGGAGCCATCTTTTCATCATAATTCTATATAGACCAATTGTTATGAAGTATATATTTTGGATTTCAAATGTATTATGTAACAAAATAAAGAATATTACATAACAAAAATAAAAGAAGAGATCGATTGCATAGTGCGGGCGATAATCGGATTTTATCTGCTGCAAGACAAGCAGTTGATATAGGTACTACAACATTGCTGAAACAAATTTTTGAAAGAAGGATCTTAGCCTCGATGAAGTCGTGGCGTACGAACTCTCAGATAATTATCATAAATATTTCAAATTCGGGGCTACAAGAGAGTCAGGCGTCGTGTGTCCACTTTATCGCTCCAGCGTAAACAGGTTCCCAGCACACTCCGGTATAGAATGTGTAAAATGTCAGACCCAAATCGGTTTACAAATTCTTTGTCAACGAAATTTGATTATTTACAATCAAATTAGATCATTTATAAATTTATTAACAGATAGAGTTGTCTCGCAATGCGAAGAGTAACACGTTATTACACGCACGACGATATATCGTCGTTGGCACTTCTGGCAAGTGTAGCAAACGACGATATATCGTCGTCCGGCACTAAAAGGGTTAAAACGCGATATCGCATCTCATTTCTATGTTTCATGGTAAGATATTATATGATTTGCGAAGTGTCATGTATTCCTCGTCTACACTTCAAATGAATGTAAATGCGACACTTCCTTGCTAGGAAATAGCGTCTGCAGATGTCTAGGTATCGTAGCAATAGAGTTCTAATGCTTCTTAAAACGAGATATTGCATCTCATATCTATGTTTCATGATAAGATATAATATTCATTGCGAAGTGTTATGCATTCCTCGTCTACGATTCAAATGAACGTAAATACGACACTTCCTTGCAAGGAAATAGCGTTTGCAGATGTCTACGTATCGTAGCAACAGAGTTCTAATGCTTCTTAAAGCGCGATATCGCATCTCATTTCTATGCTTCATGGTAAGATGTAATATTCATTGCGAAGTGTTATGCATTCCTCGTCTACGATTCAAATGAAAGTAAATGCGACACTTCCTTGCAAGGAAATAGCGATTGCAGATGTCTACGTATCGTAGCAATAGAGTTCTTATGATTCTTAAAACGCGATATCGCATCCCATTTCTATGTTTCATGGTAAGATATAATATGATTTGCGGACTGTTATGTATTCCTCGTCTACATTTCAAATGAATGTAAACGCGACACTTCCTTGCTAGGAAATAGCGTTTGTAGATGTCTACGTATCGTAGCAATAGAGTTCTAATGCTTCTTAAAACGCGATATCGCATCTCATTTCTATGTTTCATGGTAAGATATAATATGATTTTCTAAGTGTTATGTAGTCCTCGTCTACACTTCAAATGAATGGGAATGCGATACTTCCTCGCTAGGAAATAGCGTTTGCAGATGTCTACGTATCGTAGCAATGGATTACTGATGCTTCTTAAAACGCGATATCGCATCTCATTTCTATGTTTCATGGTAAGATATAATATGATTTGCGAAGTGTTATGTATTCCTCGTCTACACTTCAAATGAATCTAAATGCGACACTTCTTTGCAAGGAAATAGCGTTTGCAGATGTCTACGTATCGTAGCAATAGAGTTCTTATGATTCTCAAAACGCAATATCGCATCTCATTTCTATGTTTCATGGTAAGATATAATATGATTTGCGTAGTGTTATGTATTCCTCGTCTACACTTCAAATGAATGTAAATGCGACACTTCTTTGCAAGGAAATAGCGTTTGCAGATGTCTACGTATCGTAGCAATAGAGTTCTTATGATTCTTAAAGCGCGATATCGCATCTCATTTCTATGTTTCATGGTAAAATATAATATGATTCGCGAAGTGTTATGTATTCCTCGTCTACACTTCAAATGAGTGTAAATGCGACACTTCCTTGCAAGGAAATAGCGTTTGCAGATGTCTACGTATCGAAGTAATAGAGTTCAAATGCTTCTTAAAACGAGATATTGCATCTCATATCTACGTTTCATGATAAGATATAATATTCATTGCGAAGTGTTATGCATTCCTCGTCTTCGATTCAAATGAATTTAAATGCGACACTTCCTTGCAAGGAAATAGCGTTTGCAGATGTCTACGTATCGTAGCAATAGAGTTCTAATGCTTCTTAAAACGCGATATCGCATCTCATTTCTATGTTTCATGGTAAGATATAATAAGATTTGCGAAGTGTTATGTATTCCTCGTCTACACATCAAATGAATGTAAATGCGACACTTCCTTGCAAGGAAATAGCGTTTGCGGATGTCTACGTATCGAAGCAATAGAGTTCAAATGCTTCTTAAAACGAGATATTGCATCTCATATCTATGTTTCATGATAAGATATAATGTTCAGTGCGAAGTGTTATGCATTGCTCGTCTACGATTCAAATGAATATAAATGCGACACTTCCTTGCAAGGAAATAGCGTTTGCAGATGTCTACGTCTCGCAGCAATAGATTTCTAATGCTTCTTAAAGCGCGATATCGCATCTCATTCCTATGCTTCATGGTAAGATGTAATATTCATTGCGAAGTGTTATGCATTCCTCGTCTACGATTCAAATGAAAGTAAATGCGACACTTCCTTGCAAGGCAATAGCGATTGCAGATGTCTACGTATCGTAGCAATAGAGTTCTTATGATTCTTAAAACGCGATATCGCATCTCATTTCTATGTTTCATGGTAAGGTATAATATGATTTGCGAATTGTTATGTATCCGTCGTCTACACATCAAATGAATGTAAATGCGACACTTGCTTGCAAGGAAATAGCGTTTGCAGATGTCTACGTATCGTACCAATATAGTTCTTATGATTCTTAAAACGCGATATCGCATCTCATTTCTATGTTTCATGGTAAGATATAATATGATTTGCGGACTGTTATGTATTCCTCGTCTACATTTCAAATGAATGTAAACGCGACACTTCCGTGCTAGGAAATAGCGTTTGTAGATGTCTACGTATCGTAGCAATAGAGTTCTAATGCTTCTTAAAACGCGATATCGCATCTCATTTCTATGTTTCATGGTAAGATATAATATGATTTTCTAAGTGTTATGTAGTCCTCGTCTACACTTCAAATGAATGGGAATGCGATACTTCCTCGCTAGGAAATAGCGTTTGCAGATGTCTACGTATCGTAGCAATGGATTTCTGATGCTTCTTAAAACGCGATATCGCATCCCATTTCTATGTTTCATGGTAAGATATAATATGATTTGCGAAGTGTTATGTATTCCTCGTCTACACTTCAAATGAATCTAAATGCGACACTTCTTTGCAAGGAAATAGCGTTTGCAGATGTCTACGTATCGTAGCAATAGAGTTCTTATGATTCTCAAAACGCTATATCGCATCTCATTTCTATGTTTCATGGTAAGATATAATATGATTTGCGAAGTGTTATGTATTCCTCGTCTACACTTCAAATGAATGTAAATGCGACACTTCTTTGCAAGGAAATAGCGTTTGCAGATGTCTACGTATCGTAGCAATAGAGTTCTTATGATTCTTAAAGCGCGATATCGCATCTCATTTCTATGTTTCATGGTAAGATATAATATGATTTGCGAAGTGTTATGTATTCCTCGTCTACACTTCAAATGAATGTGAATGCGACACTTCCTCGCTAGGAAATAGCGTTTGCAGATGTCTACGTATCGTAGCAATGGTTTTCTGATGCTTCTTAAAACGCGATTTGGCATCTCAGTTCTATGTTTCATGGTAAGATATAATATGATTTGCGAAGTGTTATGTATTCCTCGTCTACACTTCAAATGAATGTAAATGCGACACTTCTTTGCAAGGAAATAGCGTTTGCAGATGTCTACGTATCGTTGCAATAGAGTTCTTATGATTCTTAAAACGCTATATCGCATCTCATTTCTATGTTTCATGGTAAGATAAAATATGATTTGCGAAGTGTTATGTACTCCTCGCCTACACTTCAAATGAATGTAAATGCGACACTTCTTTGCAAGGAAATAGCGTTTGCAGATGTCTACGTATCGTAGCAGTAGCTTTCTAGTGCTTCTTAAAACGCGATATCGCATCTCATTTCTATGTTTCATGGTAAGATATAATATGATTTGCGTAGTGTTATGTATTCCTCGTCTACACTTCAAATGAATGTAAATGCGACACTTCTTTGCAAGGAAATAGCGTTTATAGATGTCTACGTATCGTAGCAATAGAGTTCTTATGATTCTTAAAGCGCGATATCGCATCTCATTTCTATGTTTCATGGTAAGATATAATATGATTTGCGAAGTGTTATGTATTCCTCGTCTACACTTCAAATGAATGTAAATGGGACACTTCCTTGCTAGGAAATAGCGTCTGCAGATGTCTAGGTATCGTAGCAATAGAGTTCTAATGCTTCTTAAAACGAGATATTGCATCTCATATCTATGTTTCATGATAAGATATAATATTCATTGCGAAGTGTTGTGCATTCCTCGTCTACGATTCAAATGAATGTAAATGCGACACTTCTTTGCAAGGAAATAGCGTTTGCAGATGTCTACGTATCGTAGCAATAGAGTTCTTATGATCCTTAAAACGCGATATCGCATCTCATTTCTATGTTTCATGGTAAGATATAATATGATTTGCGGACTGTTATGTATTCCTCGTCTACATTTCAAATGAATGTAAACGCGACACTTCCTTGCTAGGAAATAGCGTTTGTAGATGTCTACGTATCGTAGCAATAGAGTTCTAATGCTTCTTAAAACGCGATATCGCATCTCATTTCTATGTTTCATGGTAAGATATAATATGATTTGCGGAGTGTTATGTATTCCTCGTCTACACTTCAAATGAATGTAAATGCGACACTTCCTTGCAAGGAAATAGCGTTTGCAGATGTCTACGTATCGTAGCAATAGAGTTCTTATGATTCTCAAAACGCGATATCGCATCTCATTTCTATGTTTCATGGTAAGATATAATATGATTTGCGTAGTGTTATGTATTCCTCGTCTACACTTCAAATGAATGTAAATGCGACACTTCTTTGCAAGGAAATAGCGTTTGCAGATGTCTACGTATCGTAGCAATAGAGTTCTTATGATTCTTAAAGCGCGATATCGCATCACATTCCTATGTTTCATGGTAAGATATAATATGATTTGCGAAGTGTTATGTATTCCTCGTCTACACTTCAAATGAATCTAAATGCGACACTTCTCTGCAAGGAAATAGCGTTTGCAGATGTCTACGTATCGTTGCAATAGAGTTCTTATGATTCTTAAAACGCTATATCGCATCTCATTTCTATGTTTCATGGTAAGATATAATATGGTTTGCGGAGTGTTATGTATTCCTCGTCTACACATAAAATGAATGTAAATGCGACACTTCCTTGCAAGGAAATAGCGTTTGCAGATGTCTACGTATCGTAGCAATAGAGTTCTTATGATTCTTAAAACGCGATATCGCATCTCATTTCTATGTTTCATGGTAAGATATTATATGATTTGCGAAGTGTCATGTATTCCTCGTCTACACTTCAAATGAATGTAAATGCGACACTTCCTTGCTAGGAAATAGTGTCCGCAGATGTCTAGGTATCGTAGCAATAGAGTTCTAATGCTTCTTAAAACGAGATATTGCATCTCATACATATGTTTCATGATAAGATATAATATTCATTGCGAAGTGTTATGCATTCCTCGTCTACGATTCAAATGAACGTAAATGCGACACTTCCTTGCAAGGAAATAGCGTTTGCAGATGTCTACATATCGTAGCAACAGAGTTCTAATGCTTCTTAAAACGCGATATCGCATCGCATTTCTATGTTTCATGGTAAGATGTAATATGATTTGCGAAGTGTTATGTATTCCTCCTCTACACTTCAAATGAATGTAAATGCGGCACTTCCTTGCAAGGAAATAGCGTCTGCAGATGTCTAGGTATCGTAGCAATAGAGTTCTAATGCTTCTTAAAACGAGATATTGCATCTCATATCTATGTTTCATGATAAGATGTAATATTCATTGCGAAGTGTTATGCATTCCTCGTCTACGATTCAAATGAAAGTAAATGCGACACTTCCTTGCAAGGCAATAGCGATTGCAGATGTCTACGTATCGTAGCAATAGAGTTCTTATGATTCTTAAAACGCGATATCGCATCTCATTTCTATGTTTCATGGTAAGGTATAATATGATTTGCGAATTGTTATGTATCCGTCGTCTACACATCAAATGAATGTAAATGCGACACTTGCTTGCAAGGAAATAGCGTTTGCAGATGTCTACGTATCGTACCAATATAGTTCTTATGATTCTTAAAACGCGATATCGCATCTCATTTCTATGTTTCATGGTAAGATATAATATGATTTGCGGACTGTTATGTATTCCTCGTCTACATTTCAAATGAATGTAAACGCGACACTTCCGTGCTAGGAAATAGCGTTTGTAGATGTCTACGTATCGTAGCAATAGAGTTCTAATGCTTCTTAAAACGCGATATCGCATCTCATTTCTATGTTTCATGGTAAGATATAATATGATTTGCGAAGTGTTATGTATTCCTCGTCTACACTTCAAATGAATCTAAATGCGACACTTCTTTGCAAGGAAATAGCGTTTGCAGATGTCTACGAATCGTAGCAATAGAGTTCTTATGATTCTCAAAACGCAATATCGCATCTCATTTCTATGTTTCATGGTAAGATATAATATGATTTGCGTAGTGTTATGTATTCCTCGTCTACACTTCAAATGAATGTAAATGCGGCACTTCTTTGCAGGGAAATAGCGTTTGCAGATGTCTACGTATCGTAGCAATAGAGTTCTTATGATTCTTAAAGCGCGATATCGCATCTCATTTCTATGCTTCATGGTAAGATGTAATATTCATTGCGAAGTGTTATGCATTCCTCGTCTACGATTCAAATGAAAGTAAATGCGACACTTCCTTGCAAGGAAATAGCGATTGCAGATGTCTACGTATCGTAGCAATAGAGTTCTTATGATTCTTAAAACGCGATATCGCATCCCATTTCTATGTTTCATGGTAAGATATAATATGATTTGCGGACTGTTATGTATTCCTCGTCTACATTTCAAATGAATGTAAACGCGACACTTCCTTGCTAGGAAATAGCGTTTGTAGATGTCTACGTATCGTAGCAATAGAGTTCTAATGCTTCTTAAAACGCGATATCGCATCTCATTTCTATGTTTCATGGTAAGATATAATATGATTTTCTAAGTGTTATGTAGTCCTCGTCTACACTTCAAATGAATGGGAATGCGATACTTCCTCGCTAGGAAATAGCGTTTGCAGATGTCTACGTATCGTAGCAATGGATTACTGATGCTTCTTAAAACGCGATATCGCATCTCATTTCTATGTTTCATGGTAAGATATAATATGATTTGCGAAGTGTTATGTATTCCTCGTCTACACTTCAAATGAATCTAAATGCGACACTTCTTTGCAAGGAAATAGCGTTTGCAGATGTCTACGTATCGTAGCAATAGAGTTCTTATGATTCTCAAAACGCAATATCGCATCTCATTTCTATGTTTCATGGTAAGATATAATATGATTTTCTAAGTGTTATGTAGTCCTCGTCTACACTTCAAATGAATGTAAATGCGACACTTCCTTGCAAGGAAATAGCGATTGCAGATGTCTACGTATCGAAGCAATAGAGTTCATATGATTCCTAAAACGCGATATCGCATCTCATTTCTATGTTTCATGGTAAGATATAATATGATTTGCGAAGTGTTATGTATTCCTCGTCTACACATCAAATGAATGTAAATGCGACACTTCCTTGCAAGGAAATAGCGTTTGCGGATGTCTACGTATCGAAGCAATAGAGTTCAAATGCTTCTTAAAACGAGATATTGCATCTCATATCTATGTTTCATGATAAGATATAATGTTCAGTGCGAAGTGTTATGCATTGCTCGTCTACGATTCAAATGAATATAAATGCGACACTTCCTTGCAAGGAAATAGCGTTTGCAGATGTCTACGTCTCGCAGCAATATATTTCTAATGCTTCTTAAAGCGCGATATCGCATCTCATTCCTATGCTTCATGGTAAGATGTAATATTCATTGCGAAGTGTTATGCATTCCTCGTCTACGATTCAAATGAAAGTAAATGCGACACTTCCTTGCAAGGCAATAGCGATTGCAGATGTCTACGTATCGTAGCAATAGAGTTCTTATGATTCTTAAAACGCGATATCGCATCTCATTTCTATGTTTCATGGTAAGGTATAATATGATTTGCGAATTGTTATGTATCCGTCGTCTACACATCAAATGAATGTAAATGCGACACTTGCTTGCAAGGAAATAGCGTTTGCAGATGTCTACGTATCGTACCAATATAGTTCTTATGATTCTTAAAACGCGATATCGCATCTCATTTCTATGTTTCATGGTAAGATATAATACGATTTGCGGACTGTTATGTATTCCTCGTCTACATTTCAAATGAATGTAAACGCGACACTTCCGTGCTAGGAAATAGCGTTTGTAGATGTCTACGTATCGTAGCAATAGAGTTCTAATGCTTCTTAAAACGCGATATCGCATCTCATTTCTATGTTTCATGGTAAGATATAATATGATTTTCTAAGTGTTATGTAGTCCTCGTCTACACTTCAAATGAATGGGAATGCGATACTTCCTCGCTAGGAAATAGCGTTTGCAGATGTCTACGTATCGTAGCAATGGATTTCTGATGCTTCTTAAAACGCGATATCGCATCCCATTTCTATGTTTCATGGTAAGATATAATATGATTTGCGAAGTGTTATGTATTCCTCGTCTACACTTCAAATGAATCTAAATGCGACACTTCTTTGCAAGGAAATAGCGTTTGCAGATGTCTACGTATCGTAGCAATAGAGTTCTTATGATTCTCAAAACGCAATATCGCATCTCATTTCTATGTTTCATGGTAAGATATAATATGATTTGCGTAGTGTTATGTATTCCTCGTCTACACTTCAAATGAATGTAAATGCGACACTTCTTTGCAAGGAAATAGCGTTTGCAGATGTCTACGTATCGTAGCAATAGAGTTCTTATGATTCTTAAAGCGCGATATCGCATCTCATTTCTATGTTTCATGGTAAGATATAATATGATTTGCGAAGTGTTATGTATTCCTCGTCTACACTTCAAATGAATGTGAATGCGACACTTCCTCGCTAGGAAATAGCGTTTGCAGATGTCTACGTATCGTAGCAATGGTTTTCTGATGCTTCTTAAAACGCGATTTGGCATCTCAGTTCTATGTTTCATGGTAAGATATAATATGATTTGCGAAGTGTTATGTATTCCTCGTCTACACTTCAAATGAATGTAAATGCGACACTTCTTTGCAAGGAAATAGCGTTTGCAGATGTCTACGTATCGTTGCAATAGAGTTCTTATGATTCTTAAAACGCTATATCGCATCTCATTTCTATGTTTCATGGTAAGATAAAATATGATTTGCGAAGTGTTATGTACTCCTCGCCTACACTTCAAATGAATGTAAATGCGACACTTCTTTGCAAGGAAATAGCGTTTGCAGATGTCTACGTATCGTAGCAGTAGCTTTCTAGTGCTTCTTAAAACGCGATATCGCATCTCATTTCTATGTTTCATGGTAAGATATAATATGATTTGCGTAGTGTTATGTATTCCTCGTCTACACTTCAAATGAATGTAAATGCGACACTTCTTTGCAAGGAAATAGCGTTTATAGATGTCTACGTATTGTAGCAATAGAGTTCTTATGATTCTTAAAGCGCGATATCGCATCTCATTTCTATGTTTCATGGTAAGATATAATATGATTTGCGAAGTGTTATGTATTCCTCGTCTACACTTCAAATGAATGTAAATGGGACACTTCCTTGCTAGGAAATAGCGTCTGCAGATGTCTAGGTATCGTAGCAATAGAGTTCTAATGCTTCTTAAAACGAGATATTGCATCTCATATCTATGTTTCATGATAAGATATAATATTCATTGCGAAGTGTTGTGCATTCCTCGTCTACGATTCAAATGAATGTAAATGCGACACTTCTTTGCAAGGAAATAGCGTTTGCAGATGTCTACGTATCGTAGCAATAGAGTTCTTATGATCCTTAAAACGCGATATCGCATCTCATTTCTATGTTTCATGGTAAGATATAATATGATTTGCGGACTGTTATGTATTCCTCGTCTACATTTCAAATGAATGTAAACGCGACACTTCCTTGCTAGGAAATAGCGTTTGTAGATGTCTACGTATCGTAGCAATAGAGTTCTAATGCTTCTTAAAACGCGATATCGCATCTCATTTCTATGTTTCATGGTAAGATATAATATGATTTTCTAAGTGTTATGTAGTCCTCGTCTACACTTCAAATGAATGTGAATGCGACACTTCCTCGCTAGGAAATAGCGTTTGCAGATGTCTACGTATCGTAGCAATGGATTTCTGATGCTTCTTAAAACGCGATATCGCATCTCATTTCTATGTTTCATGGTAAGATATAATATGATTTGCGAAGTGTTATGTATTCCTCGTCTACACTTCAAATGAATGTAAATGCGACACTTCTTTGCAAGAAAATAGCGTTTGCAGATGTCTACGTATCGTTGCAATAGAGTTCTTATGATTCTTAAAACGCTATATCGCATCTCATTTCTATGTTTCATGGTAAGATATAATATGATTTGCGGAGTGTTATGTATTCCTCGTCTACACTTCAAATGAATGTAAATGCGACACTTCCTTGCAAGGAAATAGCGTTTGCAGATGTCTACGTATCGTAGCAATAGAGTTCTTATGATTCTCAAAACGCGATATCGCATCTCATTTCTATGTTTCATGGTAAGATATAATATGATTTGCGTAGTGTTATGTATTCCTCGTCTACACTTCAAATGAATGTAAATGCGACACTTCTTTGCAAGGAAATAGCGTTTGCAGATGTCTACGTATCGTAGCAATAGAGTTCTTATGATTCTTAAAGCGCGATATCGCATCTCATTCCTATGTTTCATGGTAAGATATAATATGATTTGCGAAGTGTTATGTATTCCTCGTCTACACTTCAAATGAATCTAAATGCGACACTTCTCTGCAAGGAAATAGCGTTTGCAGATGTCTACGTATCGTTGCAATAGAGTTCTTATGATTCTTAAAACGCTATATCGCATCTCATTTCTATGTTTCATGGTAAGATATAATATGGTTTGCGGAGTGTTATGTATTCCTCGTCTACACATAAAATGAATGTAAATGCGACACTTCCTTGCAAGGAAATAGCGTTTGCAGATGTCTACGTATCGTAGCAATAGAGTTCTTATGATTCTTAAAACGCGATATCGCATCTCATTTCTATGTTTCATGGTAAGATATTATATCATTTGCGAAGTGTCATGTATTCCTCGTCTACACTTCAAATGAATGTAAATGCGACACTTCCTTGCAAGGAAATAGCGTTTGCAGATGTCTACATATCGTAGCAACAGAGTTCTAATGCTTCTTAAAACGCGATATCGCATCGCATTTCTATGTTTCATGGTAAGATGTAATATGATTTGCGAATTGTTATGTATTCCTCCTCTACACTTCAAATGAATGTAAATGCGGCACTTCCTTGCAAGGAAATAGCGTCTGCAGATGTCTAGGTATCGTAGCAATAGAGTTCTAATGCTTCTTAAAACGAGATATTGCATCTCATATCTATGTTTCATGATAAGATATAATATTCATTGCGAAGTGTTATGCATTCCTCGTCTACGATTCAAATGAATTTAAATGCGACACTTCTTTGCAAGGAAATAGCGTTTGCAGATGTCTACGTATCGTAGCAATAGCTTTCTAGTGCTTCTTAAAACGCGATATCGCATCCCATTTCTATGTTTCATGGTAAGATATAATATGATTTGCGAAGTGTTATGTATTCCTCGTCTACACTTCAAATGAATGTAAATGCGACAATTCCTTGCTAGGAAATAGCGTCTGCAGATGTCTAGGTATCGTAGCAATAGAGTTCCAATGCTTCTTAAACGAGATATTGCATCTCATATCTATGTTTCATGATAAGATATAATATTCATTGCGAAGTGTTATGCATTCCTCGTCTACGATTCTAATGAATGTAAATGCGACACTTCTTTGCAAGGAAATAGCGTTTGCAGATGTCTACGTATCGTAGCAATAGAGTTCTTATGATCCTTAAAACGAGATATCGCATCTCATTTCTATGTTTCATGGTAAGATATAATATGATTTGCGAAGTGTTATGTATTCCTCCTCTACACTTCAAATGAATGTAAATGCGGCACTTCCTTGAAGGAAATAGCGTTTGCAAATGTCTACCTGTCGTAGCAATAGTGTTCTAATGCTTCTTAAAACGCGATATCGCATCTCATTTCTATGTTGCATGGTAAGATATATCATGATTTGCGAAGTGTTATGTATTCCTCGTCTACACTTCAAATGAATGTGAATGCGATACTTCCTCGCTAGGAAATAGCGTTTGCAGATGTCTACGTATCGTAGCAATAGCTTTCTAGTGCTTCTTAAAACGCGATATCGCATCCCATTTCTATGTTTCATGGTAAGATATAATATGATTTGCGAAGTGTTATGTATTCCTCGTCTACACTTCAAATGAATGTAAATGCGACACTTCCTTGCTAGGAAATAGCGTCTGTAGATGTCTAGGTATCGTAGCAATAGAGTTCTAATGCTTCTTAAACGAGATATTGCATCTCATATCTATGTTTCATGATAAGATATAATATTCATTGCGAAGTGTTATGCTTTCCTCGTCTACGATTCTAATGAATGTAAATGCGACACTTCTTTGCAAGGAAATAGCGTTTGCAGATGTCTACGTATCGTAGCAATAGAGTTCTTATGATCCTTAAAACGAGATATCGCATCTCATTTCTATGTTTCATGGTAAGATATAATATGATTTGCGAAGTGTTATGTATTCCTCGTTTACACATCAAATGAATGTAAATGCGACACTTCCTTGCAAGGAAATAGCGTTTGCAGATGTCTACGTATCGTAGCAATAGCTTTCTAGTGCTTCATAAAACGCGATATCGCATCCCATTTCTATGTTTCATGGTAAGATATAATATGATTTGCGAAGTGTTATGTATTCCTCGTCTACACTTCAAATGAATGTAAATGCGACACTTCTTTGCAAGGAAATAGCGTTTGCAGATGTCTACGTATCGTAGCAATAGAGTTCTTATGATTCTTAAAGCGCGATATCGCATCTCATTTCTATGTTTCATGGTAAGATATAATATGATTTGCGAAGTGTTATGTATTCCTCGTCTACACTTCAAATGAATGTAAATGGGACACTTCCTTTCTAGGAAATAGCGTCTGCAGATGTCTAGGTATCGTAGCAATAGAGTTCTAATGCTTCTTAAAACGAGATATTGCATCTCATATCTATGTTTCATGATAAGATATAATATTCATTGCGAAGTGTTGTGCATTCCTCGTCTACGATTCAAATGAATGTAAATGCGACACTTCTTTGCAAGGAAATAGCGTTTGCAGATGTCTACGTATCGTAGCAATAGAGTTCTTATGATCCTTAAAACGCGATATCGCATCTCATTTCTATGTTTCATGGTAAGATATAATATGATTTGCGGACTGTTATGTATTCCTCGTCTACATTTCAAATGAATGTAAACGCGACACTTCCTTGCTAGGAAATAGCGTTTGTAGATGTCTACGTATCGTAGCAATAGAGTTCTAATGCTTCTTAAAACGCGATATCGCATCTCATTTCTATGTTTCATGGTAAGATATAATATGATTTTCTAAGTGTTATGTAGTCCTCGTCTACACTTCAAATGAATGTGAATGCGACACTTCCTCGCTAAGAAATAGCGTTTGCAGATGTCTACGTATCGTAGCAATGGATTTCTGATGCTTCTTAAAACGCGATATCGCATCTCATTTCTATGTTTCATGGTAAGATATAATATGATTTGCGAAGTGTTATGTATTCCTCGTCTACACTTCAAATGAATGTAAATGCGACACTTCTTTGCAAGAAAATAGCGTTTGCAGATGTCTACGTATCGTTGCAATAGAGTTCTTATGATTCTTAAAACGCTATATCGCATCTTATTTCTATGTTTCATGGTAAGATATAATATGATTTGCGGAGTGTTATGTATTCCTCGTCTACACTTCAAATGAATGTAAATGCGACACTTCCTTGCAAGGAAATAGCGTTTGCAGATGTCTACGTATCGTAGCAATAGAGTTCTTATGATTCTCAAAACGCGATATCGCATCTCATTTCTATGTTTCATGGTAAGATATAATATGATTTGCGTAGTGTTATGTATTCCTCGTCTACACTTCAAATGAATGTAAATGCGACACTTCTTTGCAAGGAAATAGCGTTTGCAGATGTCTACGTATCGTAGCAATAGAGTTCTTATGATTCTTAAAGCGCGATATCGCATTTCATTCCTATGTTTCATGGTAAGATATAATATGGTTTGCGAAGTGTTATGTATCCCTCGTCTACACTTCAAATGAATCTAAATGCGACACTTCTTTGCAAGGAAATAGCGTTTGCAGATGTCTACGTATCGATGCAATAGAGTTCTTATGATTCTTAAAACGGTATATCGCATCTCATTTCTATGTTTCATGGTAAGATATAATATTCATTGCGAAGTGTTGTGCATTCCTCGTCTACGATTCAAATGAATGTAAATGCGACACTTCTTTGCAAGGAAATAGCGTTTGCAGATGTCTACGTATCGTAGCAATAGAGTTCTTATGATCCTTAAAACGCGATATCGCATCGCATTTCTATGTTTCATGGTAAGATGTAATATGATTTGCGAAGTGTTATGTATTCCTCCTCTACACTTCAAATGAATGTAAATGCGGCACTTCCTTGCAAGGAAATAGCGTCTGCAGATGTCTAGGTATCGTAGCAATAGAGTTCTAATGCTTCTTAAAACGCGATATCGCATCTCATTTCTATGTTTCATGGTAAGATACAATATGATTTTCTAAGTGTTATGTAGTCCTCGTCTACACTTCAAATGAATGTGAATGCGACACTTCCTCGCTAGGAAATAGCGTTTGCAGATGTCTACGTATCGTAGCAATGGATTTCTGATGCTTCTTAAAAGGCGATATCGCATCTCATTTCTATGTTTCATGGCAAGGTATAATATGATTTGCGAAGTGTTATGTATTCCTCGTCTACACTTCAAATGAATGTAAATGCGACACTTCTTTGCAAGAAAGTAGCGTTTGCAGATGACTACGTATCGTTGCAATAGGGTTCTTATGATTCTTAAAACGCTATATCGCACCTCATTTCTATGTTTCATGGTAAGATATAATATGATTTGCGGAGTGTTATGTATTCCTCGTCTACACTTCAAATGAATGTAAATGCGACACTTCCTTGCAAGGAAATAGCGTTTGCAGATGTCTACGTATCGTAGCAATAGAGTTCTTATTATTCTCAAAACGCGATATCGCATCTCATTTCTACGTTTCATGGTAAGATATAATATGATTTGCGTAGTGTTATGTATTCCTCGTCTACACTTCAAATGAATGTAAATGCGACACTTCTTTGCAAGGAAATAGCGTTTATAGATGTCTACGTATCGTAGCAATAGAGTTCTTATGATTCTTAAAGCGCGATATCGCATCTCATTCCTATGTTTCATGGTAAGATATAATATGATTTGCGAAGTGTTATGTATTCCTCGTCTACACTTCAAATGAATCTAAATGCGACACTTCTTTGCAAGGAAATAGCGTTTGCAGATGTCTACGTATCGTTGCAATAGAGTTCTTATGATTCTTAAAACGCTATATCGCATCTCATTTCTATGTTTCATGGTAAGATATAATATGGTTTGCGGAGTGTTGTGTATTCCTCGTCTACACATCAAATGAATGTAAATGCGACACTTCCTTGCAAGGAAATAGCGTTTGCA
Organism: Xylocopa sonorina; assembly: GCF_050948175.1. Classification (NCBI taxonomy): domain Eukaryota; kingdom Metazoa; phylum Arthropoda; class Insecta; order Hymenoptera; family Apidae; genus Xylocopa; species Xylocopa sonorina. The sequence goes on along the minus strand of NW_027490648.1, from coordinate 50,623 downwards.
GATGTCTACGTATCGTAGCAATAGAGTTCTTATGATTCTTAAAACGCGATATCGCATCTCATTTCTATGTTTCATGGTAAGATATTATATGATTTGCGAAGTGTCATGTATTCCTCGTCTACACTTCAAATGAATGTAAATGCGACACTTCCTTGCTAGGAAATAGTGTCTGCAGATGTCTAGGTATCGTAGCAATAGAGTTCTAATGCTTCTTAAAACGAGATATTGCATCTCATACCTATGTTTCATGATAAGATATAATATTCATTGCGAAGTGTTATGCATTCCTCGTCTACGATTCAAATGAACGTAAATGCGACACTTCCTTGCAAGGAAATAGCGTTTGCAGATGTCTACGTATCGTAGCAACAGAGTTCTAATGCTTCTTAAAACGCGATATCGCATCGCATTTCTATGTTTCATGGTAAGATGTAATATGATTTGCGAAGTGTTATGTATTCCTCCTCTACACTTCAAATGAATGTAAATGCGGCAATTCCTTGCAAGGAAATAGCGTCTGCAGATGTCTAGGTATCGTAGCAATAGAGTTCTAATGCTTCTTAAAACGAGATATTGCATCTCATATCTATGTTTCATGATAAGATATAATATTCATTGCGAAGTGTTATGCATTCCTCGTCTACGATTCAAATGAATGTAAATGCGACACTTCTTTGCAAGGAAATAGCGTTTGCAGATGTCTACGTATCGTAGCAATAGAGTTCTTATGATCCTTAAAACGAGATATCGCATCTCATTTCTATGTTTCATGGTAAGATATAATATGATTTGCGAAGTGTTATGTATTCCTCCTCTACACTTCAAATGAATGTAAATGCGGCACTTCCTTGAAGGAAATAGCGTTTGCAAATGTCTACCTGTCGTAGCAATAGTGTTCTAATGCTTCTTAAAACGCGATATCGCATCTCATTTCTATGTTGCATGGTAAGATATATCATGATTTGCGAAGTGTTATGTATTCCTCGTCTACACTTCAAATGAATGTGAATGCGATACTTCCTCGCTAGGAAATAGCGTTTGCAGATGTCTACGTATCGTACCAATAGCTTTCTAGTGCTTCTTAAAACGCGATATCGCATCCCATTTCTATGTTTCATGGTAAGATATAATATGATTTGCGAAGTGTTATGTATTCCTCGTCTACACTTCAAATGAATGTAAATGCGACACTTCCTTGCTAGGAAATAGCGTCTGCAGATGTCTAGGTATCGTAGCAATAGAGTTCTAATGCTTCTTAAACGAGATATTGCATCTCATATCTATGTTTCATGATAAGATATAATATTCATTGCGAAGTGTTATGCATTCCTCGTCTACGACTCTAATGAATGTAAATGCGACACTTCTTTGCAAGGAAATAGCGTTTGCAGATGTCTACGTATCGTAGCAATAGAGTTCTTATGATCCTTAAAACGAGATATCGCATCTCATTTCTATGTTTCATGGTAAGATATAATATGATTTGCGAAGTGTTATGTATTCCTCGTTTACACATCAAATGAATGTAAATGCGACACTCCCTTGCAAGGAAATAGCGTTTGCAGATGTCTACGTATCGTAGCAATAGCTTTCTAGTGCTTCATAAAACGCGATATCGCATCCCATTTCTATGTTTCATGGTAAGATATAATATGATTTGCGAAGTGTTATGTATTCCTCGTCTACACTTCAAATGAATGTAAATGCGACACTTCCTTGCTAGGAAATAGCGTCTGCAGATGTCTAGGTATCGTAGCAATAGAGTTCTAATGCTTCTTAAAACGAGATATTGCATCTCATATCTATGTTTCATGATAAGATATAATATTCATTGCGAAGTGTTATGCATTCCTCGTCTACGATTCAAATGAATGTAAATGCGACACTTCCTTGCAAGGAAATACCGTCTGCAGATGTCTAGGTATCGTAGCAATAGAGTTCTAATGTTTCTTAACCCTTTTAGTGCCGGACGAAAAAGAGGTGCCTATGCGAGAATAACCGGCCGAATTTCACAGTTTTACTAGGGTTTGGGAAAATACTCATAAAAACCAAACGAGAAAAAGTATTTACATAATTCAAAAAGCAGTATACTAAGGATGAAACAGAGAACAAAACAATGACACTAGTTTTTCTTTACTCATTTAAAATTATATAAATAACAAAGATAAAATCTCGATAAGAAAAAGTAAACGTGGAGTTCTCTCTTTCAAAACGTATTTGCGCATACAAGGAGCCATCTTTTCATCATAATTCTATATAGACCAATTGTTATGAAGTATATATTTTGGATTTCAAATGTATTATATAACAAAATAAACAATATTACATAACAAAAATAAAAGAAGAGATCGATTGCATAGTGCGGGCGATAATCGGATTTTATCTGCTGCAAGACAAGCAGTTGGTATAGGTACTACAACATTGCTGAAACAAAATTTTGAAAGAAGGATCTTAGCCTCGATGAAGTCGTGGCGTACGAACTCTCAGATAATTATCATAAATATTTCAAATTTGGGGCTACAAGAGAGTCAGGCGTCGTGTGTCCACTTTATCGCTCCAGCGTAAACAGGTTCCCAGCACACTCCGGTATAGAATGTGTAAAATGTCAGACCCAAATCGGTTTACAAATTCTTTGTCAACGAAATTTGATTATTTACAATCAAATTAGATCATTTATAAATTTATTAACAGATAAAGTTGTCTCGCAATGTGAAGAGTAACACGTTATTACACGCACGACGATATATCGTCGTTGGCACTTCTGGCAAGTGTAGCAAACGACGATATATCGTCGTCCGGCACTAAAAGGGTTAAAACGCGATATCGCATCTCATTTCTATGTTTCATGGTAAGATGTAATATGATTTGCGAAGTGTTATGTATTCCTCGTCTACACTTCAAATGAATGTAAATTGCGACACTTCCTTGCAAGGAAATAGCGTTTGCGGATGTCTACGTATCGAAGCAATAGAGTTCAAATGCTTCTTAAAACGAGATATTGCATCTCATATCTATGTTTCATGGTAAGGTATAATATGATTTGCGAAGTGTTACGTATCCGTCGTCTACACTTCAAATGAATTGTAAATGCGACACTTTCTTGCAAGGAAATAGCGTTTGCAGATGTCTACGTATCGAAGTAATAGAGTTCAAAATGCTTCTTAAAACGAGATATTGCATCTCATATCTATGTTTCATGATAAGATATAATATTCATTGCGAAAGTGTTATGCATTCCTCGTCTACGATTCAAATGAATGTAAATGCGACACTTCCTTGCAAGGAAATAGCGTTTGCAGATGTCTACGTATCGTAGCAATAGAGTTCTAATGCTTCTTAAAACGCGATATCGCATCTCATTTCTATGTTTCATGGTAAGATATAATAGGATTTGCGAAGTGTTATGTATTCCTCGTCTACACATCAAATGAATGTAAATGCGACACTTCCTTGCAAGGAAATAGCGTATGCAGATGTCTACGTATCGTAGCAATAGAGTTCTTATGATTCTTAAAACGCGATATCGCATCTCATTTCTATGTTTCATGGTAAGGTATAAATATGATTTGCGAAGTGTGTACGTATCCGTCGTCTACACTTCAAATGAATGTAAATGCGACACTTTCTTGCAAGGAAATAGCGTTTGCAGATGTCTACGTATCGAAGTAATTAGAGTTCAAATGCTTCTTAAAACGAGATATTGCATCTCATATCTATGTTTCATGATAAGATATAATATTCATTGCGAAGTGTTATGCATTCCTCGTCTACGATTCAAATGAATGTAAATGCGACACTTCCTTGCAAGGAAATAGCGTTTGCAGATGTCTACGTATCGTAGCAATAGAGTTCTAATGCTTCTTAAAACGCGATATCGCATCTCATTTCTATGTTTCATGGTAAGATATAATATGATTTGCGAAGTGTTATGTATTCCTCGTCTACACATCAAATGAATGTAAATGCGACACTTCCTTGCAAGGATATAGCGTTTGCAGATGTCTACGTATCGTAGCAATAGAGTTCTTATGATTCTTAAAACGCGATATCGCATCTCATTTCTATGTTTCATGGTAAGATATTATATGATTTGCGAAGTGTCATGTATTCCTCGTATGCACTTCAAATGAATGTAAATGCGACACTTCTTTGCAAGGAAATAGCGTTTGCAGATGTCTACGTATCGTAGCAATAGAGTTCTAATGCTTCTTAAAACGCGATATCGCATCTCATTTCTATGTTTCATGGTAAGATATAATATGATTTGCGAAGTGTTATGTATTCCTCGTCTACACATCAAATGAATGTAAATGCGACACTTCCTTGCAAGGATATAGCGTTTGCAGATGTCTACGTATCGTAGCAATAGAGTTCTTATGATTCTTAAAACGCGATATCGCATCTCATTTCTATGTTTCATGGTAAGATATTATATGATTTGCGAAGTGTCATGTATTCCTCGTATGCACTTCAAATGAATGTAAATGCGACACTTCTTTGCAAGGAAATAGCGTTTGCAGATGTCTACGTATCGTTGCAATAGAGTTCTTATGATTCTTAAAACGCGATATTGCATCTCATTTCTATGTTTAATGGTGAGATATAATATGATTTGCGGAGTGTTATGTATTCCTCGTCTACACTTCAAATGAATGTAAATGCGACACTTCCTTGCATGGAAATAGCGTTTGCATATGTCTACGTATCGTAGCAATAGAGTTCTTATGATTCTTAAAACGCGATATCGCATCTCATTTCTATGTTTCATGGTAAGATATAATATGATTTGCGAGGTGTTACGTATTCCTCGTCTACACTTCAAATGGATGTAAATGCGACACTTCTTAGCAAGAAAATAGCGTTTGCAGATGTCTACGTATCGTAGCAATAGAGTTCAAATGCTTCTTAAAACGAGATATTGCATCTCATATTTATGTTTCATGATAAGATATAATATTCATTGCGAAGTGTTATGCGTTCCTCGTTTACGATTCAAATGAATGTAAATGCGACACTTCCTTGCAAGGAAATAGCGTTTGCAGATGTCTACGTATCGTAGCAATAGAGTTCTAATGCTTCTTAAAACGCGATATCGCGTCTCATTTCTATGTTTCATGGTAAGATATAATATGATTTGCGAAGTGTTATGTATTCCTCGTCTACACTTCAAATGAATGTGAACGCGACACTTCCTCGCTAGGAAATAGCGTTTGCAGATGTCTACGTATCGTAGCAATGGATTTCTGATGCTTCTTAAAACGCGATATCGCATCTCAGTTCTATGTTTCATGGTAAGATATAATATGATTTGCGACGTGTTATGTATTCCTCGTCTACACTTCAAATGAATGTAAATGCGACACTTCTTTGGAAGGAAATAGCGTTTGCAGATGTCTACGTATCGTAGCAATAGAGTTCAAATGCTTCTTAAAACGAGATATTGCATCTCATATCTATGTTTCATGATAAGATATAATATTCATTGCGAAGTGTTATGCATTCCTCGTCTACGATTCAAATGAATGTAAATGCGACACTTCCTTGCAAGGAAATAGCGTTTGTAGATGTCTACGTATCGTAGCAATAGAGTTCTAATGCTTCTTAAAACGCGATATCGCATCTCATTTCTATGTTTCATGGTAAGATATAATATGATTTGCGAAGTGTTATGTATTCCTCGTCTACACTTCAAATGAATGTGAATGCGACACTTGCTCGCTAGGAAATAGCGTTTGCAGATGTCTACGTATCGTAGCAATGGATTTCTGATGCTTCTTAAAACGCGATACCGCATCTCAGTTCTATGTTTCATGGTAAGATATAATATGGTTTGCGAAGTGTTATGTATTCCTCGTCTACACTTCAAATGAATGTAAATGCGACACTTCCTCGCTAGGAAATAGCGTTTGCAGATGTCTACGTATCGTAGCAGTAGAGCTCTAATGCTTCTTAAAACGCGATATCGCAACTCATTTCTATGTTCCATGATAAGATATAATATGATTTGCGAAGTGTTATGTATTCCTCGTCTACACATCAAATGAATGTAAATGCGACACTTCCTTGCAAGGAAATAGCGTTTGCAGATGTCTACGTATCGTAGCAATAGAGTTCTTATGATTCTTAAAACGCTATATCGCATCTCATTTCTATGTTTCATGGTAAGATATAATATGATTTGCGTAGTGTTATGTATTCCTCGTCTACACTTCAAATGAATGTAAATGCGACACTTCTCTGCAAGGGAATAGCGTTTGCAGATGTCTACGTATCGTAGCAATGGAGTTCAAATGCTTCTTAAAACGAGATATTGCATCTCATATCTATGTTTCATGATAAGATATAATATTCATTGCGAAGTGTTATGCATTCCTCGTCTACACTTCAAATGAATGTAAATGCGACACTTCCTTGCAAGGAAATAGCGTTTGCATATGTCTACGTATCGTAGCAATAGAGTTCTTATGATTCTTAAAACGCGATATCGCATCTCATTTCTATGTTTCATGGTAAGATATAATATGATTTGCGAGGTGTTACGTATTCCTCGTCTACACTTCAAATGGATGTAAATGCGACACTTCTTAGCAAGGAAATAGCGTTTGCAGATGTCTACGTATCGTAGCAATAGTGTTCTAATGCTTCTTAAAACGCGATATCGCAACTCATTTCTATGTTCCATGATAAGATATAATATGATTTGCGAAGTGTTATGTATTCCTCGTCTACACATCAAATGAATGTAAATGCGACACTTCCTTGCAAGGAAATAGCGTATGCAGATGTCTACGTATCGTAGCAATAGAGTTCTTATGATTCTTAAAACGCGATATCGCATCTCATTTCTATGTTTCATGGTAAGGTATAATATGATTTGCGAAGTGTTACGTATCCGTCGTCTACACTTCAAATGAATGTAAATGCGACACTTTCTTGCAAGGAAATAGCGTTTGCAGATGTCTACGTATCGAAGTAATAGAGTTCAAATGCTTCTTAAAACGAGATATTGCATCTCATATCTATGTTTCATGATAAGATATAATATTCATTGCGAAGTGTTATGCATTCCTCGTCTACGATTCAAATGAATGTAAATGCGACACTTCCTTGCAAGGAAATAGCGTTTGCAGATGTCTACGTATCGTAGCAATAGAGTTCTAATGCTTCTTAAAACGCGATATCGCATCTCATTTCTATGTTTCATGGTAAGATATAATATGATTTGCGAAGTGTTATGTATTCCTCGTCTACACATCAAATGAATGTAAATGCGACACTTCCTTGCAAGGATATAGCGTTTGCAGATGTCTACGTATCGTAGCAATAGAGTTCTTATGATTCTTAAAACGCGATATCGCATCTCATTTCTATGTTTCATGGTAAGATATTATATGATTTGCGAAGTGTCATGTATTCCTCGTATGCACTTCAAATGAATGTAAATGCGACACTTCTTTGCAAGGAAATAGCGTTTGCAGATGTCTACGTATCGTTGCAATAGAGTTCTTATGATTCTTAAAACGCGATATTGCATCTCATTTCTATGTTTAATGGTGAGATATAATATGATTTGCGGAGTGTTATGTATTCCTCGTCTACACTTCAATTGAATGTAAATGCGACACTTCCTTGCATGGAAATAGCGTTTGCATATGTCTACGTATCGTAGCAATAGAGTTCTTATGATTCTTAAAACGCGATATCGCATCTCATTTCTATGTTTCATGGTAAGATATAATATGATTTGCGAGGTGTTACGTATTCCTCGTCTACACTTCAAATGGATGTAAATGCGACACTTCTTAGCAAGAAAATAGCGTTTGCAGATGTCTACGTATCGTAGCAATAGAGTTCAAATGCTTCTTAAAACGAGATATTGCATCTCATATCTATGTTTCATGATAAGATATAATATTCATTGCGAAGTGTTATGCATTCCTCGTCTACGATTCAAATGAATGTAAATGCGACACTTCCTTGCAAGGAAATAGGGTTTGTAGATGTCTACGTATCGTAGCAATAGAGTTCTAATGCTTCTTAAAACGCGATATCGCATCTGATTTCTATGTTTCATGGTAAGATATAATATGATTTGCGAAGTGTTATGTATTCCTCGTCTACACTTCAAATGAATGTAAATGCGACACTTCCTTGCTAGGAAATAGCGTTTGTAGATGTCTACGTATCGTAGCAATAGAGTTCAAATGCTTCTTGAAACGAGATATCGCATCTCATTTCTATGTTTCATGATAAGATGCAATATTCACTGCGAAGTGTTATGTATTCCTCGTCTACACTTTACATGTATATAAATGCGACACTTCCTTGCTAGGAAATAGCGTTTGCAGATGTCTACGTATCGAAGCAATAGAGTTCAAATGCTTCTTAAAACGAGATATCGCATCTCATTTCTATGTTTCATGATAAGATGTAATATTCATTGCGAAATGTTATGTATTCCACGTCTACACTTCAAATGAATGTAAATGCGACACTTCCTTGCTAGGAAATAGCGTTTGCAGATGTCTACGTATCGTAGCAATAGAGTTCTAATGCTTCCTAAAACGCGATATCGCATTTCATTTCTACGGTTCATGACATGGTATAGTATTCATTGCGAAGTGTTATGTATACCTATTATTCACTTCAAAAGAATGTAAATGCGACACTTCCTTGCTAGGCAATAGCGTTTGCAGATGTCTACGTATCGTAGCAATAGAGTTCTAATGCTTCCTAAAACGCGCTATCGCATCTCATTTCTATGTTTCATGGTAAGATATAATATGATTTGCGAGGTGTTATGTTGTCCTCGTCTACATTTCAAATGAATGTAATTGCGACACATCCTTGCTAGGAAATAGCGTTTGCAGATGTCTACGTATCGTAGGGATGGAGTTCTATTGCTTCTTAAAACGTGATATCGCATCTCATTTCTATGTTTCATGGTAAGATATAATATGATTTGCGAAGTGAAATGTAGTCCTCGTCTACACTTCAAATAAATGTAATTGCGACACATCCTTGCTAGGAAATAGCGTTTGCAGATGTCTACGTATCGTAGGGATGGAGTTCTATTGCTTCTTAAAACGTGATATCGCATCTCATTTCTATGTTTCATGGTAAGATATAATATGATTTGCGAAGTGAAATGTAGTCCTCGTCTACACTTCAAATAAATGTAATTGCGACACATCCTTGCTAGGAAATAGCGTTTGCAGATGTCTACGTATCGTAGGGATGGAGTTCTATTGCTTCTTAAAACGTGATATCGCATCTCATTTCTACGTTTTATGATAAGATGTAATATTCATTGCGAAGTGTTATGTATTCCTCGTCTACACTTCAAATGAATGTAAATGCGACACTGCCATGCAAGGAAATAGCGTTTGCAGATGTCTACGTATCGAAGCGATAGAGTTCAAATGCTTCTTAAAACGAGATATTGCATCTCATATCTATGTTTCATGATAAGATGTAATATTCATTGCGAAATGTTATATATTCCTCGTCTGCACTTCAAATGAATGTAAATGCGACACTTCCTTTCTAGGAAATAGCGTTTGCAGATGTTTACGTGTCGTAGGGATAGAGTTCAAATGCTTCTTAGAACGCGATATCGTATCTCATTTCTATGTTGCATGATAGGATATAATATTCATTGTAAAGTGTTATGAATACCTTGTATTCTCTTCAGAAGAATGTAAATGCGACACTTCCTTTCTAGGAAATAGCGTTTGCAGATGTTTACGTGTCGTAGGGATAGAGTTCAAATGCTTCTTAAAACGCGATATCGTATCTCATTTCTACGTTGCATGATAGGATATAATATTCATTGTAAAGTGTTATGTATACCTTGTATTCTCTTCAGAAGAATGTAAATGCGACACTTCCTTTCAAGGAAATAGCGTTTGCAGATGTCTACGTATCGAAGCGATAGAGTTCAAGTGCTTCTTAAAACGAGATATTGCATCTCATATCTATGTTTCATGGTAAGATATAATATTCATTGCGAAGTGTTATGTAGTCCTCGTTTACACTTCAAATGAATGTAAATGCGACACTTCCTTGCTAGGAAATAGCGTTTGTAGATGTCTACGTATCGAAGCCATAGAGTTCAAATGCTTCTTAAAACGAGATATCGCATCACATTTCTATGTTTCATGATAAGATGTAACATTCATTGCGAAATGTTATATATTCCTCGTCTACACTTCAAATGAATGTAAATGCGACACTTGCTTGCAAGGAAATAGCGTTTGTAGATGTCTACGTATCGTAGCAATAGTGTTCTAGTGCTTCTTAAACCGCGATATCGCATCTCATTTCTATGTGCAATGGTAAGATATAATATGACTGGCGAAGTGTTATGTATTCCTTGTCTACACTTCAAATGAATATAAATGCGACACTTCCATTAAAGGAAATAGCGTCTGCAGATATCTAGGTATCGAAGCGATAGAGTTCAAATGCTTCTTAAAACGAGATATAGCATCTCATTTCTATGTTTCATGATAAGATGTAATATTCAGTGCAAAATGTTGTGTATTCCACGTCTACACTTCAAATGAATGTAAATGCGACATTTCCTTGCTAGGAAATAGCGTTTGCAGATGTCTACGTATCGTAGCAATAGAGTTCTAATGCTTCTTAAAACGCGATATCGCATCTCATTTCTATGTTTCATGGTAAGATGTAATATGATTTGCGAAGTGTTATGTAGTCCTCGTCTACATTTCAAATGAATGTAAACGCGACACATCCTTGCTAGGAAATAGCGTTTGTAGATGTCTACGTATCGTAGCAATAGAGTTCTAATGCTTCTTAAAACGCGATATCGCATCTCATTTCTACGTATCATGACAAGGTATAGTATTCATTGCGAGGTGTTGTGTATACCTATTATTCACTTCAAAAGAATGTTAATGCGACACTTCCTTGCAAGGAAATGGCGTTTGCAGATGTCTACGTATCGAAGCAATAGAGTTCAAATTCTTCTTAAAACGAGATATCGCACCTCATATCTATGTTTCATGATAAGATATAATATTCATTGCGAAGTGTTATGCATTCCTCGTCTACGATTCAAATGAATGTAAATGCGACACTTCCTTGCTAGGAAATAGCGTTTCCAGAGGTCTACGTATCGAAGCAATAGGGTTCAGATGCTTCTTAAAACGAGATATCGCTTCTCATTTCTATATTTCATGATAAGATGTAATATTCATTGCGAAGTTCATGTATTCCTCGTCTACACTTCAAATGAATGTAAATGCGACACTTCCTTGCAAGGAAATAGCGTTTGCAGATGTTAACGTATCGTAGCAATAGAGTTCTAATGCTTCTTAAAACGCGATATCGCATCTCATTTCTATGTTTCATGGTAAGATATAATATGATTTGCGAAGTGTTATGTAGTCCTCGTCTACATTTCAAATGAATGTAAACGCGACACTTCCTTGCTAGGAAATAGCGTTTGTAGATGTCTACGTATCGTAGCAATAGAGTTCTAATGCTTCTTAAAACGCGATATCGCATTTCATTTCTACGGTTCATGACATGGTATAGTATTCATTGCGAAGTGTTATGTATACCTATTATTCACTTCAAAAGAATGTAAATGCGACACTTCCTTGCTAGGCAATAGCGTTTGCAGATGTCTACGTATCGTAGCAATAGAGTTCTAATGCTTCCTAAAACGCGCTATCGCATCTCATTTCTATGTTTCATGGTAAGATATAATATGATTTGCGAGGTGTTATGTAGTCCTCGTCTACATTTCAAATGAATGTAATTGCGACACATCCTTGCTAGGAAATAGCGTTTGCAGATGTCTACGTATCGTAGGGATGGAGTTCTATTGCTTCTTAAAACGTGATATCGCATCTCATTTCTATGTTTCATGGTAAGATATAATATGATTTGCGAAGTGAAATGTAGTCCTCGTCTACACTTCAAATAAATGTAATTGCGACACATCCTTGCTAGGAAATAGCGTTTGCAGATGTCTACGTATCGTAGGGATGGAGTTCTATTGCTTCTTAAAACGTGATATCGCATCTCATTTCTACGTTTTATGATAAGATGTAATATTCATTGCGAAGTGTTATGTATTCCTCGTCTACACTTCAAATGAATGTAAATGCGACACTGCCATGCAAGGAAATAGCGTTTGCAGATGTCTACGTATCGAAGCGATAGAGTTCAAATGCTTCTTAAAACGAGATATTGCATCTCATATCTATGTTTCATGATAAGATGTAATATTCATTGCGAAATGTTATATATTCCTCGTCTACACTTCAAATGAATGTAAATGCGACACTTCCTTTCTAGGAAATAGCGTTTGCAGATGTTTACGTGTAGTAGGGATAGAGTTCAAATGCTTCTTAGAACGCGATATCGTATCTCATTTCTATGTTGCATGATAGGATATAATATTCATTGTAAAGTGTTATGAATACCTTGTATTCTCTTCAGAAGAATGTAAATGCGACACTTCCTTTCAAGGAAATAGCGTTTGCAGATGTCTACGTATCGAAGCGATAGAGTTCAAGTGCTTCTTAAAACGAGATATTGCATCTCATATCTATGTTTCATGGTAAGATATAATATTCATTGCGAAGTGTTATGTAGTCCTCGTTTACACTTCAAATGAATGTAAATGCGACACTTCCTTGCTAGGAAATAGCGTTTGTAGATGTCTACGTATCGAAGCCATAGAGTTCAAATGCTTCTTAAAACGAGATATCGCATCACATTTCTATGTTTCATGATAAGATGTAACATTCATTGCGAAATGTTATATATTCCTCGTCTACACTTCAAATGAATGTAAATGCGACACTTGCTTGCAAGGAAATAGCGTTTGTAGATGTCTACGTATCGTAGCAATAGTGTTCTAATGCTTCTTAAACCGCGATATCGCATCTCATTTCTATGTGCAATGGTAAGATATAATATGACTGGCGAAGTGTTATGTATTCCTTGTCTACACTTCAAATGAATATAAATGCGACACTTCCATTAAAGGAAATAGCGTCTGCAGATATCTAGGTATCGAAGCGATAGAGTTCAGCTGCTTCTTAAAACGAGATATAGCATCTCATTTCTATGTTTCATGATAAGATGTAATATTCAGTGCAAAATGTTATGTATTCCACGTCTACACTTCAAATGAATGTAAATGCGACATTTCCTTGCTAGGAAATAGCGTTTGCAGATGTCTACGTATCGTAGCAATAGAGTTCTAATGCTTCTTAAAACGCGATATCGCATCTTATTTCTATGTTTCATGGTAAGATATAATATGATTTGCGAAGTGTTATGTAGTCCTCGTCTACATTTCAAATGAATGTAAACGCGACACATCCTTGCTAGGAAATAGCGTTTGTAGATGTCTACGTATCGTAGCAATAGAGTTCTTATGATTCTTAAAATGCGATATCGCATCTCATTTCTATGTTTCATGGTAAGATATAATATGATTTGCGAGGTGTTACGTATTCCTCGTCTACACTTCAAATGGATGTAAATGCGACACTTCTTAGCAAGAAAATAGCGTTTGCAGATGTCTACGTATCGTAGCAATAGAGTTCAAATGCTTCTTAAAACGAGATATTGCATCTCATATCTATGTTTCATGATAAGATATAATATTCATTGCGAAGTGTTATGCATTCCTCGTCTACGATTCAAATGAATGTAAATGCGACACTTCCTTGCAAGGAAATAGCGTTTGTAGATGTCTACGTATCGTAGCAATAGAGTTCTAATGCTTCTTAAAACGCGATATCGCATCTGATTTCTATGTTTCATGGTAAGATATAATATGATTTGCGAAGTGTTATGTATTCCTCGTCTACACTTCAAATGAATGTAAATGCGACACTTCCTTGCTAGGAAATAGCGTTTGTAGATGTCTACGTATCGTAGCAATAGAGTTCAAATGCTTCTTGAAACGAGATATCGCATCTCATTTCTATGTTTCATGATAAGATGCAATATTCACTGCGAAGTGTTATGTATTCCTCGTCTACACTTTACATGTATATAAATGCGACACTTCCTTGCTAGGAAATAGCGTTTGCAGATGTCTACGTATCGAAGCAATAGAGTTCAAATGCTTCTTAAAACGAGATATCGCATCTCATTTCTATGTTTCATGATAAGATGTAATATTCATTGCGAAATGTTATGTAGTCCTCGTCTACATTTCAAATGAATGTAAACGCGACACTTCCTTGCTAGGAAATAGCGTTTGTAGATGTCTACGTATCGTAGCAATAGAGTTCTAATGCTTCTTAAAACGCGATATCGCATTTCATTTCTACGGTTCATGACATGGTATAGTATTCATTGCGAAGTGTTATGTATACCTATTATTCACTTCAAAAGAATGTAAATGCGACACTTCCTTGCTAGGCAATAGCGTTTGCAGATGTCTACGTATCGTAGCAATAGAGTTCTAATGCTTCCTAAAACGCGCTATCGCATCTCATTTCTATGTTTCATGGTAAGATATAATATGATTTGCGAGGTGTTATGTAGTCCTCGTCTACATTTCAAATGAATGTAATTGCGACACATCCTTGCTAGGAAATAGCGTTTGCAGATGTCTACGTATCGTAGGGATGGAGTTCTATTGCTTCTTAAAACGTGATATCGCATCTCATTTCTATGTTTCATGGTAAGATATAATATGATTTGCGAAGTGAAATGTAGTCCTCGTCTACACTTCAAATAAATGTAATTGCGACACATCCTTGCTAGGAAATAGCGTTTGCAGATGTCTACGTATCGTAGGGATGGAGTTCTATTGCTTCTTAAAACGTGATATCGCATCTCATTTCTACGTTTTATGATAAGATGTAATATTCATTGCGAAGTGTTATGTATTCCTCGTCTACACTTCAAATGAATGTAAATGCGACACTGCCATGCAAGGAAATAGCGTTTGCAGATGTCTACGTATCGAAGCGATAGAGTTCAAATGCTTCTTAAAACGAGATATTGCATCTCATATCTATGTTTCATGATAAGATGTAATATTCATTGCGAAATGTTATATATTCCTCGTCTGCACTTCAAATGAATGTAAATGCGACACTTCCTTTCTAGGAAATAGCGTTTGCAGATGTTTACGTGTCGTAGGGATAGAGTTCAAATGCTTCTTAGAACGCGATATCGTATCTCATTTCTATGTTGCATGATAGGATATAATATTCATTGTAAAGTGTTATGAATACCTTGTATTCTCTTCAGAAGAATGTAAATGCGACACTTCCTTTCAAGGAAATAGCGTTTGCAGATGTCTACGTATCGAAGCGATAGAGTTCAAGTGCTTCTTAAAACGAGATATTGCATCTCATATCTATGTTTCATGGTAAGATATAATATTCATTGCGAAGTGTTATGTAGTCCTCGTTTACACTTCAAATGAAAGTAAATGCGACACTTCCTTGCTAGGAAATAGCGTTTGTAGATGTCTACGTATCGAAGCCATAGAGTTCAAATGCTTCTTAAAACGAGATATCGCATCACATTTCTATGTTTCATGATAAGATGTAACATTCATTGCGAAATGTTATATATTCCTCGTCTACACTTCAAATGAATGTAAATGCGACACTTGCTTGCAAGGAAATTGCGTTTGTAGATGTCTACGTATCGTAGCAATAGTGTTCTAATGCTTCTTAAACCGCGATATCGCATCTCATTTCTATGTGCAATGGTAAGATATAATATGACTGGCGAAGTGTTATGTATTCCTTGTCTACACTTCAAATGAATATAAATGCGACACTTCCATTAAAGGAAATAGCGTCTGCAGATATCTAGGTATCGAAGCGATAGAGTTCAGCTGCTTCTTAAAACGAGATATAGCATCTCATTTCTATGTTTCATGATAAGATGTAATATTCAGTGCAAAATGTTATGTATTCCACGTCTACACTTCAAATGAATGTAAATGCGACATTTCCTTGCTAGGAAATAGCGTTTGCAGATGTCTACGTATCGTAGCAATAGAGTTCTAATGCTTCTTAAAACGCGATATCGCATCTTATTTCTATGTTTCATGGTAAGATATAATATGATTTGCGAAGTGTTATGTAGTCCTCGTCTACATTTCAAATGAATGTAAACGCGACACATCCTTGCTAGGAAATAGCGTTTGTAGATGTCTACGTATCGTAGCAATAGAGTTCTAATGCTTCTTAAAACGCGATATCGCATCTCATTTCTACGTATCATGACAAGGTATAGTATTCATTGCGAGGTGTTGTGTATACCTATTATTCACTTCAAAAGAATGTTAATGCGACACTTCCTTGCAAGGAAATGGCGTTTGCAGATGTCTACGTATCGAAGCAATAGAGTTCAAATTCTTCTTAAAACGAGATATCGCACCTCATATCTATGTTTCATGATAAGATATAATATTCATTGCGAAGTGTTATGCATTCCTCGTCTACGATTCAAATGAATGTAAATGCGACACTTCCTTGCTAGGAAATAGCGTTTCCAGAGGTCTACGTATCGAAGCAATAGGGTTCAGATGCTTCTTAAAACGAGATATCGCTTCTCATTTCTATATTTCATGATAAGATGTAATATTCATTGCGAAGTTCATGTATTCCTCGTCTACACTTCAAATGAATGTAAATGCGATACTTCCTTGCAAGGAAATAGCGTTTGCAGATGTTAACGTATCGTAGCAATAGAGTTCTAATGCTTCTTAAAACGCGATATCGCATCTCATTTCTATGTTTCATGGTAAGATATAATATGATTTGCGAAGTGTTATGTAGTCCTCGTCTACATTTCAAATGAATGTAAACGCGACACTTCCTTGCTAGGAAATAGCGTTTGTAGATGTCTACGTATCGTAGCAATAGAGTTCTAATGCTTCTTAAAACGCGATATCGCATTTCATTTCTACGGTTCATGACATGGTATGGTATTCATTGCGAAGTGTTATGTATACCTATTATTCACTTCAAAAGAATGTAAATGCGACACTTCCTTGCTAGGCAATAGCGTTTGCAGATGTCTACGTATCGTAGCAATAGAGTTCTAATGCTTCCTAAAACGCGCTATCGCATCTCATTTCTATGTTTCATGGTAAGATATAATATGATTTGCGAGGTGTTATGTAGTCCTCGTCTACATTTCAAATGAATGTAATTGCGACACATCCTTGCTAGGAAATAGCGTTTGCAGATGTCTACGTATCGTAGGGATGGAGTTCTATTGCTTCTTAAAACGTGATATCGCATCTCATTTCTATGTTTCATGGTAAGATATAATATGATTTGCGAAGTGAAATGTAGTCCTCGTCTACACTTCAAATAAATGTAATTGCGACACATCCTTGCTAGGAAATAGCGTTTGCAGATGTCTACGTATCGTAGGGATGGAGTTCTATTGCTTCTTAAAACGTGATATCGCATCTCATTTCTACGTTTTATGATAAGATGTAATATTCAATGCGAAGTGTTATGTATTCCTCGTCTACACTTCAAATGAATGTAAATGCGACACTGCCATGCAAGGAAATAGCGTCTGCAGATGTCTACGTATCGAAGCGATAGAGTTCAAATGCTTCTTAAAACGAGATATTGCATCTCATATCTATGTTTCATGATAAGATGTAATATTCATTGCGAAATGTTATATATTCCTCGTCTGCACTTCAAATGAATGTAAATGCGACACTTCCTTTCTAGGAAATAGCGTTTGCAGATGTTTACGTGTCGTAGGGATAGAGTTCAAATGCTTCTTAGAACGCGATATCGTATCTCATTTCTATGTTGCATGATAGGATATAATATTCATTGTAAAGTGTTATGAATACCTTGTATTCTCTTCAGAAGAATGTAAATGCGACACTTCCTCTCTAGGAAATAGCGTTTGCAGATGTTTACGTGTCGTAGGGATAGAGTTCAAATGCTTCTTAAAACGCGATATCGTATCTCATTTCTACGTTGCATGATAGGATATAATATTCATTGTAAAGTGTTATGTATACCTTGTATTCTCTTCAGAAGAATGTAAATGCGACACTTCCTTTCAAGGAAATAGCGTTTGCAGATGTCTACGTATCGAAGCGATAGAGTTCAAATGCTTCTTAAAACGAGATATTGCATCTCATATCTATGTTTCATGGTAAGATATAATATTCATTGCGAAGTGCTATGTAGTCCTCGCTTACACTTCAAATGAATGTAAATGCGACACTTCCTTGCTAGGAAATAGCGTTTGCAGATGTCTACGTATCGAAGCCATAGAGTTCAAATGCTTCTTAAAACGAGATATCGCATCACATTTCTATGTTTCATGATAAGATGTAACATTCATTGCGAAATGTTATATATTCCTCGTCTACACTTCAAATGAATGTAAATGCGACACTTGCTTGCAAGGAAATAGCGTTTGTAGATGTCTACGTATCGTAGCAATAGAGTTCTAATGCTTCTTAAACCGCGATATCGCATCTCATTTCTATGTTCAATGGTAAGATATAATATGATTTGCGAAGTGTTATGTAGTCCTCGTCTACATTTCAAATGAATGTAAATGCGACACTTCCTTGCTAGGAAATAGCGTTTGCAGATGTCTACGTATCGAAGCAATAGAGTTCAAATGCTTCTTAAAACGAGATATTGCATCACATTTCTATGTTTCATGATAAGATGTAACATTCATTGCGAAATGTTATATATTCCTCGTCTACACTTCAAATGAATGTAAATGCGACACTTGCTTGCAAGGAAATAGCGTTTGTAGATGTCTACGTATCGTAGCAATAGAGTTCTAATGCTTCTTAAACCGCGATATCGCATCTCATTTCTATGTTTCATGGTAAGATATAATATGATTTGCCAAGTGTTATGTAGTCCTCGTCTACATTTCAAATGAATGTAAATGTGACACTTCCTTGCTAGGAAATAGCGTTTGCAGATGTCTACGTATCGAAGCAATAGAGTTCAAATGCTTCTTAAAACGAGATATCGCATCTCATTTCTATGTTTCATGGTAAGATATAATATGATTTGCGAAGTGAAATGTAGTCCTCGTCTACACTTCAAATAAATGTAAATGCGACACATCCTTGCTAGGAAATAGCGTTTGCAGATGTCTACGTATCGAAGTAATAGTGTTCAAATGCTTCTTAAAAGGAGATATTGCATCTCATAACTATGTTTCATGGTAAGATATAATATTCATTGCGAAGTGTTATGCGTTCCTCGTCTACGATTCAAATGGATGTAAACGCGACACTTCCTTGCTAGGAAATAGCGTTTGTAGATGTCTACGTATCGTAGCAATAGGGTTCTAATGCTTCTTAAAACGCGATATCGCATCTCATTTCTATGTTTCATGGTAAGATATAATATGATTTGCGAAGTGTTATGTAGTCCTCGTCTAGACTTCAAATGAATGTAAATGCGACACTTCCTTCCAAGGAAATAGCGTTTGCAGATGTCTACGTATCGTAGGGATGGAGTTCTATTGCTTCTTAAAACGAGATATCGCATCTCATATCTATGTTTCATGATAAGACATAGTATTCATTGCGAAGTGTTATGTAGTCCTCGTCTAGACTTCAAATGAATGTAAATGCGACACTTCCTTCCAAGGAAATAGCGTTTGCAGATGTCTACGTATCGTAGGGATGGAGTTCTATTGCTTCTTAAAACGAGATATCGCATCTCATATCTATGTTTCATGATAAGACATAGTATTCATTGCGAAGTGTTATGTAGTCCTCGTCTACACTTCAAATGAATGTAAATGCGACACACCCTTGCTAGGAAATAGCGTTTGCAGATGTCTACGTATCGAAGAAATAGAGTTCAAATGCTTCTTAAAAGGAGATATTGCATCTCATAACTATGTTTCATGGTAAGATATAATATTCATTGCGAAGTGTTATGCATTCCTCGTCTACGATTCAAATGGATGTAAACGCGACACTTCCTTGCTAGGAAATAGCGTTTGTAGATGTCTACGTATCGTAGCAATAGAGTTCTAATGCTTCTTAAAACGCGATATCGCATCTCATTTCTATGTTTCATGGTAAGATATAATATGATTTGCGAAGTGTTATGTAGTCCTCGTCTAGACTTCAAATGAATGTAAATGCGACACTTCCTTCCAAGGAAATAGCGTTTGCAGATGTCTACGTATCGTAGGCATGGAGTTCTATTGCATCTTAAAGCGTGATATCGCATCTCATTTGTATGTTTCATGATAAGATGTAATATTCATTGCGAAGTGTTATGTATTCCTCGCCTACACTTCAAATGAATGTAAATGCGACACTTCCTTGCTAGGAAATAGCGTTTGTAGATGTCTACGTATCGTAGCAATAGAGTTCTAATGCTTCTTAAAACGCGATATCGCATCTCATTTCTACGTATCATGACAAGGTATAGTATTCATTGCGAGGTGTTGTGTATACCTATTATTCACTTCAAAAGAATGTTAATGCGACACTTCCTTGCAAGGAAATGGCGTTTGCAGATGTCTACGTATCGAAGCAATAGAGTTCAAATGCTTCTTAAAACGAGATATCGCACCTCATATCTATGTTTCATGATAAGATATAATATTCATTGCGAAGTGTTATGCATTCCTCGTCTACGATTCAAATGAATGTAAATGCGACACTTCCTTGCTAGGAAATAGCGTTTCCAGAGGTCTACGTATCGAAGCAATAGAGTTCAGACGCTTCTTAAAACGAGATATCGCTTCTCATTTCTATATTTCATGATAAGATGTAATATTCATTGCGAAGTTTATGTATTCCTCGTCTACACTTCAAATGAATGTAAATGCGACACTTCCTTGCAGGGAAATAGCGTTTGCAGATGTTAACGTATCGTAGCAATAGAGTTCTAATGCTTCTTAAAACGCGATATCGCATCTCATTTCTATGTTTCATGATAAGGTATAATATTCATTGCGAAGTGTCATGTAAACCACGCATTCACTTCAAAAGAATGTAAATTCACTGCAATATTCACTGCGAAGTATTATGTATTCCTCGTCTACACTTTAAATGTATATAAATGCGACACTTCCTTGCTAGGAAATAGCGTTTGCAGATGTCTACGTATCGAAGCAATAGAGTTCAAATGCTTCTTAAAACGAGATATCGCATCTCATTTCTATGTTTCACAATAAGTTGTAATATTCATTGCGAAGTGTTACGTATTCCTCGCCTACACGTCAAATGAATGTAAATGCGACACTTCCTTGCTAGGAAATAGCGTTTGCATATGTCTACGTATCGAAGCAATAGATTTCAAATGCGTCTTAAAACTTGATATCGCATCACATTTCTATGTTTCATGATAAGGTATAATATTCATTGCGAAGTGTCATGTAAACCTCGCATTCACTTCAAAAGAATGTAAATGCGACACCTCCTTGCTAGGAAATAGCGATTGCCGATATCTACGTATTGTAGGGATAGAGTTCCAATGCTTCCTAAAACGTAATATCGCATCTCACTTCTATGATGCATGATAAGATATAAAATTCATTGCGAAGTGTTATTATGTATACCTCGTATTCACTTCAAGAGAATGCAAATACGACACTTCCTTGCAAGGAAATAGCGTTTGCATATGTCTACGTATCGAAGCAATAGAGTTCAAATGCTTCTTAAAACGAGATATCGCATCTCATTTCTATGTTTCATGATAAGATGCAATGTTCACTGCGAAGTGTTATATATTCCTCGTCTACGCTTCAAATGAATGTAAATGCGACACTTCCTTGCAAGGAAATAGCGATTGCAGATGTCTACGTATCGTAGGGAGAGTGTTCTAGTGCTCCTTAAAACGTGATATCGCAAATGACTCCTATGTTTCATGATAAGATATGTTATTCATTGCGAAGTGTCATGTATTCCTCGTCTATGCTTCAAATGAACGTAAATGCGACACATCCTTGATAGGAGATATCGTTTGCAGATGTCTACGTATCGTAGCAATAGGGTTCTAATGCTTCTTAAATCGCGATATCGTATCTCGTTTCTATGTTTCATGATAAGATATAATATTCATTGCGAAGTGTTATGTATTCCTCGTTTACACTTCAAATGAATGTAAATGCGACACTTTCTTGCTAGGAAATAGCGGTTGCAGATGTCTAGGTATCGTAGGGATGGAGTCCTAATGCTTCTTAAGACTTGATATCGCATCTCATTTCTATGTTCCATGATAAGGTATAATATTCATTGCGAAGTGTCATGTAAACCTCGCATTCACTTCAAAAGAATGTAAATGCGACACTTCCTTGCAAGGAAAGAGCGTTTGCAGATTTCTACGTATCGAAGCACTAGAGTTCAAATGCTTCTTAAAACGAGATACCGCATCTCACTTCTATATTTCATGATAAGATGTAATATTCATTGCGAAGTTTATGTGTTCCTCGTCTACACTTCAAATGAATGTAAATGCGACACTTCCTTGCTAGGAAATAGCGATTGCTGATGTCTACGTATCGGAGCAATAGAGTTCAAATGCTTGTTAAAACGAGATAATGCATCTCATTTCTATGTTTCATGATAAGGTATAATATTCATTGCGAAGTGTCATGTAAACCACGCATTCACTTCAAAAGAATGTAAATTCGACACTTCCTTGCTAGGAAATATCGTTTGCAGATGTCTACGTATCGTAGCAATGGAGTTTTAATGCTCCTTAAAACGAGATATAGCATCTCATTTCTATGTTTCATGATAAGGTATAATATTCATTGCGAAGTGTCATGTAAACCTCGCATTCACTTCAAAAGAATGTAAATGCGACACCTCCTTGCTAGGAAATAACTATTGCAGATATCTACGTATTGTAGGGATAGAGTTCTAATGCTTCTTAAAACGTAATATCGCATCTCACTTCTATGTTGCATGATAAGATATAAAATTCATTGCGAAGTGTTATTATGTATACCTCGTATTCACTTCAAAAGTATGCAAATACGACACTTCCTTGCAAGGAAATAGCGTTTGCAGCTGTCTACGTATCGAAGCAATAGAGTTCACATGCTTCTTAAAACGCGATATCGCATCTCATTTCTATGTTTCATGGTAAGATATGATATGATTTGCGAAGAATCTTGTATTCCTCGTCTACACTTCAAATGAATGTAAATGCGACACTTCCTTGCAAGGATATAGCGTTTGCAGATGTCTACGTATCGAAGCAATAGTGTTCATATGATTCTTAAAACACGATATCGCATCTCATTTCTATGTTTCATGGTAAGATATAACATGATTTGCGAAGTGTTATGCATTCCTCGTCTACGATTCAAATGAATGTAAATGCGACACTTTCTTGCAAGGAAATATCGTTTGCAGATGTCTACGTATCGTAGCAATAGCTTTCTAGTGCTTCTTAAAACGCGATATCGCATCTCATTTCTATGTTTCATGGTAAGATATAACATGATTTGCGAAGTGTTATGTATTCCTCGTCTACAATTCAAATGATTGTAAATGCGACCCTTCCTTGCTAGGAAATAGCGTCTGCAGATGTCTAGGAATCGTAGCAATAGAGTTCTAATGCTTCTTAGAACTCGATACCGCATCCCATTTCTATGTTTCATGGTAAGATATTATATGATTTGCGAAGTGTCATGTATTCCTCGTCTACACTTCAAATGAATGTAAATGCCACACTTCCTTGCTAGGAAATAGCGTCTGCAGATGTCTGGGTATCGTAGCAATAGAGTTCTAATGCTTCTTAAAACGCGATATCGCATCTCATTTCTATGTTTCATGGTAAGATATAACATGATTTGCGAAGTGTTATGTATTCCTCGTCTACACTTCAAATGAATGTAAATGCCACACTTCCTTGCTAGGAAATAGCGTCTGCAGATGTCTACGTATCGTAGCAATAGAGTTCTTATGATTCTTAAAACGCGATATCGCATCTCATTTCTATGTTTCATGGTAAGATATTATATGATTTGCGAAGTGTCATGTATTCCTCGTCTACACTTCAAATGAATGTAAATGCCACACTTCCTTGCTAGGAAATAGCGTCTGCAGATGTCTAGGTATCGTGGCAATAGAGTTCTAATGCTTCTTAAAACGCGATATCGCATCTCATTTCTATGTTTCATGGTAAGATATAATATGATTTGCGAAGTGTTATGTATTCCTCGTCTACACTTCAAATGAATGTGAATGCGACACTTCCTCGCTAGGAAATAGCGTTTGCGGATGTCTACGTATCGTAGCAATGGAGTTCTTATGATTCTTAAAACGCGATATCGCATCTCATTTCTATGTTTCATGGTAAGGTATAATATGATTTGCGAAGTGTTATGTATCCGTCGTCTACACTTCAAATGAATGTAGATGCGACACTTTCTTGCAAGGAAATAGCGTTTGCAGATGTCTACGCACCGTAGCAATGGATTTTTGATGCTTCTTAAAACGCGATATCGCATCTCATTTCTATGTTTCATGGTAAGATATAATATGATTTGCGAAGTGTTATGTATTCCTCGTCTACACTTCAAATGAATGTAAATGCGACACTTCCTTGCAAGGAAATAGCGTTTGCAGCTGTCTACGTATCGTAGCAATGGAGTTCTTATGATTCTTAAAACGCGATATCGCATCTCATTTCTATGTTTCATGGTAAGGTATAATATAATATGATTTGCGAAGTGTTATGTATCCGTCGTCTACACTTCAAATGAATGTAAATGCGACACTTTCTTGCAAGGAAATAGCGTTTGCAGATGTCTACGTACCGTAGCAATGGATTTCTGATGCTTCTCAAAACGCGATATCGCATCTCATTTCTATGTTTCATGTTAAGATATAATATGATTTGCGAAGTGTTATGTATTCCTCATCTACACTTCAAATGAATGTAAATGCGACACTTCCTTGCAAGGAAATAGCGTTTGCAGATGTCTACGTATCGTAGCAATAGAGTTCTTATGACTCTTAAAACGCGATATCGAGTCTCATTTCTATGTTTCATGGTAAGATATAATATGATTTGCGAAGTGTTATGTACTCCTCGTCTACACTTCAAATGAATGTAAATGCGACACTTCTTTGCAAGGAAATAGCGTTTGCAGATATCTACGTATCGTAGCAATAGTGTTCTTATGATTCTTAAAACGCGATATCGCATCTCATTTCTATGTTTCATGGTAAGATATAATATGATTTGCGAAGTTTTATGTATTCCTCGTCTACACTTCAAATGAATGTAAATGCGACACTTCTTTGGAAGGAAATAGCGTTTGCAGATGTCTACGTATCGTAGCAATAGAATTCTTATGATTCTTAAAACGCGCTATCGCATCACATTTCTATGTTTCATGGTAAGATATAATATGATTTGCGAAGTGTTATGTATTCCTCGTCTACACTTCAAATGAATGTAAATGCGACACTTTCTTGCATGGAAATAGCGTTTGCAGTTGTCTACGTATCGTAGCAATGGATTTCTGATGCTTCTTAAAACGCGATATCGCATCTCATTTCTATGTTTCATGGTAAGATATAATATGATTTGCGAAGTTTTATGTATTCCTCGTCTACACTTCAAATGAATGTAAATGCGACACTTCCTTGCAAGGAAATAGCGTTTGCAAATGTCTACCTATCGTAGCAGTAGTGTTCTAATCCTTCTTAGAACGCGATGTCGCATCTCATTTCTATGTTTCATGGTAAGATATATTATGATTTGCGAAGTGTTATGTATTCCTCGTCTACAATTCAAATGAATGTAAATGCGACACTTCTTTGCAAGGAAATAGCGTTTGCAGATGTCTACGTATCGTAGCAATAGAGTTCTTATGATTCTTAAAACGCGATATCGCATCACATTTCTATGTTTCATGGTAAGATATAATATGATTTGCGGAGTGTTATGTATTCCTCGTCTACACTTCAAATGAATGTGAATGCGACACTTCCTCGCTAGGAAATAGCGTTTGCAGATGTCTACGTATCGTAGCAATAGAATTCTTATGATTCTTAAAACGCGCTATCGCATCACATTTCTATGTTTCATGGTAAGATATAATATGATTTGCGAAGTGTTATGTATTCCTCGTCTACACTTCAAATGAATGTAAATGCGACACTTTCTTGCATGGAAATAGCGTTTGCAGTTGTCTACGTATCGTAGCAATGGATTTCTGATGCTTCTTAAAACGCGATATCGCATCTCATTTCTATGTTTCATGGTAAGATATAATATGATTTGCGAAGTTTTATGTATTCCTCGTCTACACTTCAAATGAATGTAAATGCGACACTTCCTTGCAAGGAAATAGCGTTTGCAAATGTCTACCTATCGTAGCAGTAGTGTTCTAATCCTTCTTAGAACGCGATGTCGCATCTCATTTCTATGTTTCATGGTAAGATATATTATGATTTGCGAAGTGTTATGTATTCCTCGTCTACAATTCAAATGAATGTAAATGCGACACTTCTTTGCAAGGAAATAGCGTTTGCAGATGTCTACGTATCGTAGCAATAGAGTTCTTATGATTCTTAAAACGCGATATCGTATCACATTTCTATGTTTCATGGTAAGATATAATATGATTTGCGGAGTGTTATGTATTCCTCGTCTACACTTCAAATGAATGTGAATGCGACACTTCCTCGCTAGGAAATAGCGTTTGCAGATGTCTACGTATCGTAGCAATAGAGTTCTTATGATTCTTAAAACGCGATATCGCATCTCATTTCTATGTTTCATGGTAAGGTATAATATGATTTGCGAAGTGTTATGTATCCGTCGTCTACACTTCAAATGAATGTAAATGCGACAATTTCTTGCAAGGAAATAGCGTTTGCAGATGTCTACGTACCGTAGCAATGGATTTCTGATGCTTCTTAAAACGCGATATCGCCTCCCATTTCTATGTTTCATGGTAGGATATTATATGATTTGCGAAGTGTCATGTATTCCTCGTCTACACTTCAAATGAATGTAAATGCCACACTTCCTTGCTAGGAAATAGCGTCTGCAGATGTCTAGGTATCGTAGCAATAGAGTTCTAATGCTTCTTAAAACGCGATATCGCATCTCATTTCTATGTTTCATGGTAAGATATAATATGATTTGCGAAGTGTTATGTATTCCTCGTCTACACTTCAAATGAATGTGAATGCGACACTTCCTCGCTAGGAAATAGCGTTTTCAGATGTCTACGTATCGTAGCAGTGGAGTTCTAATGCTTCTTAAAACGCGATATCGCAACTCATTTCTATGTTTCATGATAAGATATAATATGATTTGCGAAGTGTTATGTATTCCTCGTCTACACATCAAATGAATGTAAATGCGCCACTTCCTTCCAAGGAAATAGCGTTTGCAGATGTCTACGTATCGTAGCAATGGTGTTCTTATGATTCTTAAAACGCGATATCGCATCTCATTTCTATGTTTCATGGTAAGGTATAATATGATTTGCGAAGTGTTATGTATCCGTCGTCTACACTTCAAATGAATGTAAATGCGACACTTTCTTGCAAGGAAATAGCGTTTGCAGATGTCTACGTACCGTAGCAATGGATTTCTGATGCTTCTTAAAACGCGATATCGCATCTCATTTCTATGTTTCATGGTAAGATATAATATGATTTGCGAAGTGTTATGTATTCCTCGTCTACACTTCAAATGAATGTAAATGCGACACTTCCTTGCAAGGAAATAGCGTTTGCAGATGTCTACGTATCGTAGCAATGGAGTTCTTATGATTCTTAAAACGCGATATAGCATCTCATTTCTATGCTTCATGGTAAGGTATAATATGATTTGCGAAGTGTTATGTATCCGTCGTCTACACTTCAAATGAATGTAAATGCGACACTTTCTTGCAAGGAAATAGCGTTTGCAGATGTCTACGTACCGTAGCAATGGATTTCTGATGCTTCACAAAACGCGATATCGCATCTCATTTCTATGTTTCATGGTAAGATATTATATGATTTGCGAAGTGTCATGTATTCCTCATCTACACTTCAAATGAATGTAAATGCGACACTTCCTTGCTAGGAAATAGCGTCTGCAGATGTCTAGGTATCGTAGCAATAGAGTTCAAATGCTTCTTAAAACGCGATATCGCATCTCATTTCTATGTTTCATGGTAAGATATAATATGATTTGCGAAGTGTTATGTATTCCTCGTCTACACATCAAATGAATGTAAATGCGACACTTCCTTGCAAGGAAATAGCGTTTGCAGATGTCTACGTATCGTAGCAATAGAGTTCTTATGATTCTTAAAACGCGATATCGCATCTCATTTCTATTTTTCATGGTAAGATATTATATGATTTGCGAAGTGTCATGTATTCCTCGTCTACACTTCAAATGAATGTAAATGCCACACTTCCTTGCTAGGAAATAGCGTCTGCAGATGTCTAGGTATCGTAGCAATAGAGTTCTAATGCTTCTTAAAACGCGATATCGCACCTCATTTCTATGTTTCATGGTAAGATATAATATGATTTGCGAAGTGTTATGTATTCCTCGTCTACACATCAAATGAATGTAAATGCGACACTTCCTTGCAAGGAAATAGCGTTTGCAGATGTCTACGTACCGTAGCAATGGATTTCTGATGCTTCTCAAAACGCGATATCGCATCTCATTTCTATGTTTCATGGTAAGATATAATATGATTTGCGAAGTGTTATGTATTCCTCATCTACACTTCAAATGAATGTAAATGCGACACTTCCTTGCAAGGAAATAGCGTTTGCGGATGTCTACGTATCGTAGCAATAGAGTTCTTATGATTCTTAAAACGCGATATCGAATCTCATTTCTATGTTTCATGGTAAGATATAATATGATTTGCGAAGTGTTATGTACTCCTCGTCTACACTTCAAATGAATGTAAGTGCGACACTTCTTTGCAAGGAAATAGCGTTTGCAGATATCTACGTATCGTAGCAATAGTGTTCTTATGATTCTTAAAACGCGATATCGCATCTCATTTCTATGTTTCATGGTAAGATATAATATGATTTGCGGAGTGTTATGTATTCCTCGTCTACACTTCAAATGAATGTAAATGCGGCACTTCCTTGCAAGGAAATAGCGTTTGCAAATGTCTACCTATCGTAGCAGTAGTGTTCTAATGCTTCTTAGAACGCGATGTCGCACCTCATTTCTATGTTTCATGGTAAGATATAATATGATTTGCGAAGTTTTATGTATTCCTCGTCTACACTTCAAATGAATGTAAATGCGACACTTCTTTGGAAGGAAATAGCGTTTGCAGATGTCTACGTATCGTAGCAATAGAATTCTTATGATTCTTAAAACGCGCTATCGCATCACATTTCTATGTTTCATGGTAAGATATAATATGATTTGCGAAGTGTTATGTATTCCTCGTCTACACTTCAAATGAATGTAAATGCGACACTTTCTTGCATGGAAATAGCGTTTGCAGTTGTCTACGTATCGTAGCAATGGATTCCTGATGCTTCTTAAAACGCGATATCGCATCTCATTTCTATGTTTCATGGTAAGATATAATATGATTTGCGAAGTGTTATGTATTCCTCGTCTACACTTCAAATGAATGTGAATGCGACACTTCCTCGCTAGGAAATAGCGTTTCCAGATGTCTACGTATCGTAGCAGTGGAGTTCTAATGCTTCTTAAAACGCGATATCGCAACTCATTTCTATGTTTCATGATAAGATATAATATGATTTGCGAAGTGTTATGTATTCCTCGTCTACACATCAAATGAATGTAAATGCGCCACTTCCTTCCAAGGAAATAGCGTTTGCAGATGTCTACGTATCGTAGCAATGGTGTTCTTATGATTCTTAAAACGCGATATCGCATCTCATTTCTATGTTTCATGGTAAGGTATAATATGATTTGCGAAGTGTTATGTATCCGTCGTCTACACTTCAAATGAATGTAAATGCGACACTTTCTTGCAAGGAAATAGCGTTTGCAGATGTCTACGTACCGTAGCAATGGATTTCTGATGCTTCTTAAAACGCGATATCGCATCTCATTTCTATGTTTCATGGTAAGATATAATATGATTTGCGAAGTGTTATGTATTCCTCGTCTACACTTCAAATGAATGTAAATGCGACACTTCCTTGCAAGGAAATAGCGTTTGCAGATGTCTACGTATCGTAGCAATGGAGTTCTTATGATTCTTAAAACGCGATATAGCATCTCATTTCTATGCTTCATGGTAAGGTATAATATGATTTGCGAAGTGTTATGTATCCGTCGTCTACACTTCAAATGAATGTAAATGCGACACTTTCTTGCAAGGAAATAGCGTTTGCAGATGTCTACGTACCGTAGCAATGGATTTCTGATGCTTCACAAAACGCGATATCGCATCTCATTTCTATGTTTCATGGTAAGATATTATATGATTTGCGAAGTGTCATGTATTCCTCATCTACACTTCAAATGAATGTAAATGCGACACTTCCTTGCTAGGAAATAGCGTCTGCAGATGTCTAGGTATCGTAGCAATAGAGTTCAAATGCTTCTTAAAACGCGATATCGCATCTCATTTCTATGTTTCATGGTAAGATATAATATGATTTGCGAAGTGTTATGTATTCCTCGTCTACACATCAAATGAATGTAAATGCGACACTTCCTTGCAAGGAAATAGCGTTTGCAGATGTCTACGTATCGTAGCAATAGAGTTCTTATGATTCTTAAAACGCGATATCGCATCTCATTTCTATGTTTCATGGTAAGATATTATATGATTTGCGAAGTGTCATGTATTCCTCGTCTACACTTCAAATGAATGTAAATGCCACACTTCCTTGCTAGGAAATAGCGTCTGCAGATGTCTAGGTATCGTAGCAATAGAGTTCTAATGCTTCTTAAAACGCGATATCGCACCTCATTTCTATGTTTCATGGTAAGATATAATATGATTTGCGAAGTGTTATGTATTCCTCGTCTACACATCAAATGAATGTAAATGCGACACTTCCTTGCAAGGAAATAGCGTTTGCAGATGTCTACGTACCGTAGCAATGGATTTCTGATGCTTCTCAAAACGCGATATCGCATCTCATTTCTATGTTTCATGGTAAGATATAATATGATTTGCGAAGTGTTATGTATTCCTCATCTACACTTCAAATGAATGTAAATGCGACACTTCCTTGCAAGGAAATAGCGTTTGCGGATGTCTACGTATCGTAGCAATAGAGTTCTTATGATTCTTAAAACGCGATATCGAATCTCATTTCTATGTTTCATGGTAAGATATAATATGATTTGCGAAGTGTTATGTACTCCTCGTCTACACTTCAAATGAATGTAAGTGCGACACTTCTTTGCAAGGAAATAGCGTTTGCAGATATCTACGTATCGTAGCAATAGTGTTCTTATGATTCTTAAAACGCGATATCGCATCTCATTTCTATGTTTCATGGTAAGATATAATATGATTTGCGGAGTGTTATGTATTCCTCGTCTACACTTCAAATGAATGTAAATGCGGCACTTCCTTGCAAGGAAATAGCGTTTGCAAATGTCTACCTATCGTAGCAGTAGTGTTCTAATGCTTCTTAGAACGCGATGTCGCACCTCATTTCTATGTTTCATGGTAAGATATAATATGATTTGCGAAGTTTTATGTATTCCTCGTCTACACTTCAAATGAATGTAAATGCGACACTTCTTTGGAAGGAAATAGCGTTTGCAGATGTCTACGTATCGTAGCAATAGAATTCTTATGATTCTTAAAACGCGCTATCGCATCACATTTCTATGTTTCATGGTAAGATATAATATGATTTGCGAAGTGTTATGTATTCCTCGTCTACACTTCAAATGAATGTAAATGCGACACTTTCTTGCATGGAAATAGCGTTTGCAGTTGTCTACGTATCGTAGCAATGGATTCCTGATGCTTCTTAAAACGCGATATCGCATCTCATTTCTATGTTTCATGGTAAGATATAATATGATTTGCGAAGTGTTATGTATTCCTCGTCTACACTTCAAATGAATGTGAATGCGACACTTCCTCGCTAGGAAATAGCGTTTCCAGATGTCTACGTATCGTAGCAGTGGAGTTCTAATGCTTCTTAAAACGCGATATCGCAACTCATTTCTATGTTTCATGATAAGATATAATATGATTTGCGAAGTGTTATGTATTCCTCGTCTACACATCAAATGAATGTAAATGCGCCACTTCCTTCCAAGGAAATAGCGTTTGCAGATGTCTACGTATCGTAGCAATGGTGTTCTTATGATTCTTAAAACGCGATATCGCATCTCATTTCTATGTTTCATGGTAAGGTATAATATGATTTGCGAAGTGTTATGTATCCGTCGTCTACACTTCAAATGAATGTAAATGCGACACTTTCTTGCAAGGAAATAGCGTTTGCAGATGTCTACGTACCGTAGCAATGGATTTCTGATGCTTCTTAAAACGCGATATCGCATCTCATTTCTATGTTTCATGGTAAGATATAATATGATTTGCGAAGTGTTATGTATTCCTCGTCTACACTTCAAATGAATGTAAATGCGACACTTCCTTGCAAGGAAATAGCGTTTGCAGATGTCTACGTATCGTAGCAATGGAGTTCTTATGATTCTTAAAACGCGATATAGCATCTCATTTCTATGCTTCATGGTAAGGTATAATATGATTTGCGAAGTGTTATGTATCCGTCGTCTACACTTCAAATGAATGTAAATGCGACACTTTCTTGCAAGGAAATAGCGTTTGCAGATGTCTACGTACCGTAGCAATGGATTTCTGATGCTTCACAAAACGCGATATCGCATCTCATTTCTATGTTTCATGGTAAGATATTATATGATTTGCGAAGTGTCATGTATTCCTCATCTACACTTCAAATGAATGTAAATGCGACACTTCCTTGCTAGGAAATAGCGTCTGCAGATGTCTAGGTATCGTAGCAATAGAGTTCAAATGCTTCTTAAAACGCGATATCGCATCTCATTTCTATGTTTCATGGTAAGATATAATATGATTTGCGAAGTGTTATGTATTCCTCGTCTACACATCAAATGAATGTAAATGCGACACTTCCTTGCAAGGAAATAGCGTTTGCAGATGTCTACGTATCGTAGCAATAGAGTTCTTATGATTCTTAAAACGCGATATCGCATCTCATTTCTATGTTTCATGGTAAGATATTATATGATTTGCGAAGTGTCATGTATTCCTCGTCTACACTTCAAATGAATGTAAATGCCACACTTCCTTGCTAGGAAATAGCGTCTGCAGATGTCTAGGTATCGTAGCAATAGAGTTCTAATGCTTCTTAAAACGCGATATCGCATCTCATTTCTATGTTTCATGGTAAGATATAATATGATTTGCGAAGTGTTATGTATTCCTCGTCTACACATCAACTGAATGTAAATGCGACACTTCCTTGCAAGGAAATAGCGTTTGCAGATGTCTACGTACCGTAGCAATGGATTTCTGATGCTTCTCAAAACGCGATATCGCATCTCATTTCTATGTTTCATGGTAAGATATAATATGATTTGCGAAGTGTTATGTATTCCTCATCTACACTTCAAATGAATGTAAATGCGACACTTCCTTGCAAGGAAATAGCGTTTGCGGATGTCTACGTATCGTAGCAATAGAGTTCTTATGATTCTTAAAACGCGATATCGAATCTCATTTCTATGTTTCATGGTAAGATATAATATGATTTGCGAAGTGTTATGTACTCCTCGTCTACACTTCAAATGAATGTAAGTGCGACACTTCTTTGCAAGGAAATAGCGTTTGCAGATATCTACGTATCGTAGCAATAGTGTTCTTATGATTCTTAAAACGCGATATCGCATCTCATTTCTATGTTTCATGGTAAGATATAATATGATTTGCGGAGTGTTATGTATTCCTCGTCTACACTTCAAATGAATGTAAATGCGGCACTTCCTTGCAAGGAAATAGCGTTTGCAAATGTCTACCTATCGTAGCAGTAGTGTTCTAATGCTTCTTAGAACGCGATGTCGCACCTCATTTCTATGTTTCATGGTAAGATGTAATATGATTTGCGAAGTTTTATGTATTCCTCGTCTACACTTCAAATGAATGTAAATGCGACACTTCTTTGGAAGGAAATAGCGTTTGCAGATGTCTACGTATCGTAGCAATAGAATTCTTATGATTCTTAAAACGCGCTATCGCATCACATTTCTATGTTTCATGGTAAGATATAATATGATTTGCGAAGTGTTATGTATTCCTCGTCTACACTTCAAATGAATGTAAATGCGACACTTTCTTGCATGGAAATAGCGTTTGCAGTTGTCTACGTATCGTAGCAATGGATTCCTGATGCTTCTTAAAACGCGATATCGCATCTCATTTCTATGTTTCATGGTAAGATATAATATGATTTGCGAAATTTTATGTATTCCTCGCCTACACTTCAAATGAATGTAAATGCGACACTTCCTTGCAAGGAAATAGCGTTTGCAAATGTCTACCTATCGTAGCAGTAGTGTTCTAATCCTTCTTAGAACGCGATGTCGCATCTCATTTCTATGTTTCATGGTAAGATATAATATGATTTGCGAAGTGTTATGTATTCCTCGTCTACACTTCAAATGAATGTAAATGCGACACTTCTTTGCAAGGAAATAGCGTTTGCAGATGTCTACGTATCGTAGCAATAGAGTTCTTATGATTCTTAAAACGCGATATCGCATCACATTTCTATGTTTCATGGTAAGATATAATATGATTTGCGGAGTGTTATGTATTCCTCGTCTACACTTCAAATGAATGTGAATGCGACACTTCCTCGCTAGGAAATAGCGTTTGCAGATGTCTACGTATCGTAGCAATAGAGTTCTTATGATTCTTAAAACGCGATATCGCATCTCATTTCTATGTTTCATGGTAAGGTATAATATGATTTGCGAAGTGTTATGTATCCGTCGTCTACACTTCAAATGAATGTAAATGCGACACTTTCTTGCAAGGAAATAGCGTTTGCAGATGTCTACGTACCGCAGCAATGGATTTCTGATGCTTCTTAAAACGCGATATCGCATCCCATTTCTATGTTTCATGGTAAGATATTATATGATTTGCGAAGTGTCATGTATTCCTCGTCTACACTTCAAATGAATGTAAATGCCACACTTCCTTGCTAGGAAATAGCGTCTGCAGATGTCTAGGTATCGTAGCAATAGAGTTCTAATGCTTCTTAAAACGCGATATCGCATCTCATTTCTATGTTTCATGGTAAGATATAATATGATTTGCGAAGTGTTATGTATTCCTCGTCTACACTTCAAATGAATGTGAATGCGACACTTCCTCGCTAGGAAATAGCGTTTCCAGATGTCTACGTATCGTAGCAGTGGAGTTCTAATGCTTCTTAAAACGCGATATCGCAACTCATTTCTATGTTTCATGATAAGATACAATATGATTTGCGAAGTGTTATGTACTCCTCGTCTACACATCAAATGAATGTAAATGCGACACTTCCTTGCAAGGAAATAGCGTTTGCAGATGTCTACGTATCGTAGCAATGGAGTTCTTATGATTCTTAAAACGCGATATCGCATCTCATTTCTATGTTTCATGGTAAGGTATAATATGATTTGCGAAGTGTTATGTATCCGTCGTCTACACTTCAAATGAATGTAAATGCGACACTTTCTTGCTAGGAAATAGCGTTTGCAGATGTCTACGCACCGTAGCAATGGATTTTTGATGCTTCTTAAAACGCGATATCGCATCTCATTTCTATGTTTCATGGTAAGATATAATATGATTTGCGAAGTGTTATGTATTCCTCGTCTACACTTCAAATGAATGTAAATGCGACACTTCTTTGCAAGGAAATAGCGTTTGCAGATGTCTACGTATCGTAGCAATAGAGTTCTTATGATTCTTAAAACGCGATATCGCATCACATTTCTATGTTTCATGGTAAGATATAATATGATTTGCGGAGTGTTATGTATTCCTCGTCTACACTTCAAATGAATGTGAATGCGACACTTCCTCGCTAGGAAATAGCGTTTGCAGATGTCTACGTATCGTAGCAATAGAGTTCTTATGATTCTTAAAACGCGATATCGCATCTCATTTCTATGTTTCATGGTAAGGTATAATATGATTTGCGAAGTGTTATGTATCCGTCGTCTACACTTCAAATGAATGTAAATGCGACACTTTCTTGCAAGGAAATAGCGTTTGCAGATGTCTACGTACCGCAGCAATGGATTTCTGATGCTTCTTAAAACGCGATATCGCATCCCATTTCTATGTTTCATGGTAAGATATTATATGATTTGCGAAGTGTCATGTATTCCTCGTCTACACTTCAAATGAATGTAAATGCCACACTTCCTTGCTAGGAAATAGCGTCTGCAGATGTCTAGGTATCGTAGCAATAGAGTTCTAATGCTTCTTAAAACGCGATATCGCATCTCATTTCTATGTTTCATGGTAAGATATAATATGATTTGCGAAGTGTTATGTATTCCTCGTCTACACTTCAAATGAATGTGAATGCGACACTTCCTCGCTAGGAAATAGCGTTTCCAGATGTCTACGTATCGTAGCAGTGGAGTTCTAATGCTTCTTAAAACGCGATATCGCAACTCATTTCTATGTTTCATGATAAGATACAATATGATTTGCGAAGTGTTATGTACTCCTCGTCTACACATCAAATGAATGTAAATGCGACACTTCCTTGCAAGGAAATAGCGTTTGCAGATGTCTACGTATCGTAGCAATGGAGTTCTTATGATTCTTAAAACGCGATATCGCATCTCATTTCTATGTTTCATGGTAAGGTATAATATGATTTGCGAAGTGTTATGTATCCGTCGTCTACACTTCAAATGAATGTAAATGCGACACTTTCTTGCTAGGAAATAGCGTCTGCAGATGTCTAGGTATCGTAGCAATAGAGTTCTAATGCTTCTTAAAACGCGATATCGCATCTCATTTCTATGTTTCATGGTAAGATATAATATGATTTGCGAAGTTTTATGTATTCCTCGTCTACACTTCAAATGAATGTAAATGCGACACTTCTTTGGAAGGAAATAGCGTTTGCAGATGTCTACGTATCGTAGCAATAGAATTCTTATGATTCTTAAAACGCGCTATCGCATCACATTTCTATGTTTCATGGTAAGATATAATATGATTTGCGAAGTGTTATGTATTCCTCGTCTACACTTCAAATGAATGTAAATGCGACACTTTCTTGCATGGAAATAGCGTTTGCAGTTGTCTACGTATCGTAGCAATGGATTTCTGATGCTTCTTAAAACGCGATATCGCATCTCATTTCTATGTTTCATGGTAAGATATAATATGATTTGCGAAGTTTTATGTATTCCTCGTCTACACTTCAAATGAATGTAAATGCGACACTTCCTTGCAAGGAAATAGCGTTTGCAAATGTCTACCTATCGTAGCAGTAGTGTTCTAATCCTTCTTAGAACGCGATGTCGCATCTCATTTCTATGTTTCATGGTAAGATATATTATGATTTGCGAAGTGTTACGTATTCCTCGTCTACAATTCAAATGAATGTAAATGCGACACTTCTTTGCAAGGAAATAGCGTTTGCAGATGTCTACGTATCGTAGCAATAGAGTTCTTATGATTCTTAAAACGCGATATCGTATCACATTTCTATGTTTCATGGTAAGATATAATATGATTTGCGGAGTGTTATGTATTCCTCGTCTACACTTCAAATGAATGTGAATGCGACACTTCCTCGCTAGGAAATAGCGTTTGCAGATGTCTACGTATCGTAGCAATAGAGTTCTTATGATTCTTAAAACGCGATATCGCATCTCATTTCTATGTTTCATGGTAAGGTATAATATGATTTGCGAAGTGTTATGTATCCGTCGTCTACACTTCAAATGAATGTAAATGCGACAATTTCTTGCAAGGAAATAGCGTTTGCAGATGTCTACGTACCGTAGCAATGGATTTCTGATGCTTCTTAAAACGCGATATCGCCTCCCATTTCTATGTTTCATGGTAGGATATTATATGATTTGCGAAGTGTCATGTATTCCTCGTCTACACTTCAAATGAATGTAAATGCCACACTTCCTTGCTAGGAAATAGCGTCTGCAGATGTCTAGGTATCGTAGCAATAGAGTTCTAATGCTTCTTAAAACGCGATATCGCATCTCATTTCTATGTTTCATGGTAAGATATAATATGATTTGCGAAGTGTTATGTATTCCTCGTCTACACTTCAAATGAATGTGAATGCGACACTTCCTCGCTAGGAAATAGCGTTTTCAGATGTCTACGTATCGTAGCAGTGGAGTTCTAATGCTTCTTAAAACGCGATATCGCAACTCATTTCTATGTTTCATGATAAGATATAATATGATTTGCGAAGTGTTATGTATTCCTCGTCTACACATCAAATGAATGTAAATGCGCCACTTCCTTCCAAGGAAATAGCGTTTGCAGATGTCTACGTATCGTAGCAATGGTGTTCTTATGATTCTTAAAACGCGATATCGCATCTCATTTCTATGTTTCATGGTAAGGTATAATATGATTTGCGAAGTGTTATGTATCCGTCGTCTACACTTCAAATGAATGTAAATGCGACACTTTCTTGCAAGGAAATAGCGTTTGCAGATGTCTACGTACCGTAGCAATGGATTTCTGATGCTTCTTAAAACGCGATATCGCATCTCATTTCTATGTTTCATGGTAAGATATAATATGATTTGCGAAGTGTTATGTATTCCTCGTCTACACTTCAAATGAATGTAAATGCGACACTTCCTTGCAAGGAAATAGCGTTTGCAGATGTCTACGTATCGTAGCAATGGAGTTCTTATGATTCTTAAAACGCGATATAGCATCTCATTTCTATGCTTCATGGTAAGGTATAATATGATTTGCGAAGTGTTATGTATCCGTCGTCTACACTTCAAATGAATGTAAATGCGACACTTTCTTGCAAGGAAATAGCGTTTGCAGATGTCTACGTACCGTAGCAATGGATTTCTGATGCTTCACAAAACGCGATATCGCATCTCATTTCTATGTTTCATGGTAAGATATTATATGATTTGCGAAGTGTTATGTATTCCTCATCTACACTTCAAATGAATGTAAATGCGACACTTCCTTGCTAGGAAATAGCGTCTGCAGATGTCTAGGTATCGTAGCAATAGAGTTCAAATGCTTCTTAAAACGCGATATCGCATCTCATTTCTATGTTTCATGGTAAGATATAATATGATTTGCGAAGTGTTATGTATTCCTCGTCTACACATCAAATGAATGTAAATGCGACACTTCCTTGCAAGGAAATAGCGTTTGCAGATGTCTACGTATCGTAGCAATAGAGTTCTTATGATTCTTAAAACGCGATATCGCATCTCATTTCTATGTTTCATGGTAAGATATTATATGATTTGCGAAGTGTCATGTATTCCTCGTCTACACTTCAAATGAATGTAAATGCCACACTTCCTTGCTAGGAAATAGCGTCTGCAGATGTCTAGGTATCGTAGCAATAGAGTTCTAATGCTTCTTAAAACGCGATATCGCATCTCATTTCTATGTTTCATGGTAAGATATAATATGATTTGCGAAGTGTTATGTATTCCTCGTCTACACATCAAATGAATGTAAATGCGACACTTCCTTGCAAGGAAATAGCGTTTGCAGATGTCTACGTACCGTAGCAATGGATTTCTGATGCTTCTCAAAACGCGATATCGCATCTCATTTCTATGTTTCATGGTAAGATATAATATGATTTGCGAAGTGTTATGTATTCCTCATCTACACTTCAAATGAATGTAAATGCGACACTTCCTTGCAAGGAAATAGCGTTTGCGGATGTCTACGTATCGTAGCAATAGAGTTCTTATGATTCTTAAAACGCGATATCGAATCTCATTTCTATGTTTCATGGTAAGATATAATATGATTTGCGAAGTGTTATGTACTCCTCGTCTACACTTCAAATGAATGTAAGTGCGACACTTCTTTGCAAGGAAATAGCGTTTGCAGATATCTACGTATCGTAGCAATAGTGTTCTTATGATTCTTAAAACGCGATATCGCATCTCATTTCTATGTTTCATGGTAAGATATAATATGATTTGCGGAGTGTTATGTATTCCTCGTCTACACTTCAAATGAATGTAAATGCGGCACTTCCTTGCAAGGAAATAGCGTTTGCAAATGTCTACCTATCGTAGCAGTAGTGTTCTAATGCTTCTTAGAACGCGATGTCGCACCTCATTTCTATGTTTCATGGTAAGATATAATATGATTTGCGAAGTTTTATGTATTCCTCGTCTACACTTCAAATGAATGTAAATGCGACACTTCTTTGGAAGGAAATAGCGTTTGCAGATGTCTACGTATCGTAGCAATAGAATTCTTATGATTCTTAAAACGCGCTATCGCATCACATTTCTATGTTTCATGGTAAGATATAATATGATTTGCGAAGTGTTATGTATTCCACGTCTACACTTCAAATGAATGTAAATGCGAGACTTTCTTGCATGGAAATAGCGTTTGCAGTTGTCTACGTATCGTAGCAATGGATTCCTGATGCTTCTTAAAACGCGATATCGCATCTCATTTCTATGTTTCATGGTAAGATATAATATGATTTGCGAAGTGTTATGTATTCCTCGTCTACACTTCAAATGAATGTGAATGCGACACTTCCTCGCTAGGAAATAGCGTTTCCAGATGTCTACGTATCGTAGCAGTGGAGTTCTAATGCTTCTTAAAACGCGATATCGCAACTCATTTCTATGTTTCATGATAAGATATAATATGATTTGCGAAGTGTTATGTATTCCTCGTCTACACATCAAATGAATGTAAATGCGCCACTTCCTTCCAAGGAAATAGCGTTTGCAGATGTCTACGTATCGTAGCAATGGTGTTCTTATGATTCTTAAAACGCGATATCGCATCTCATTTCTATGTTTCATGGTAAGGTATAATATGTTTTGCGAAGTGTTATGTATCCGTCGTCTACACTTCAAATGAATGTAAATGCGACACTTTCTTGCAAGGAAATAGCGTTTGCAGATGTCTACGTACCGTAGCAATGGATTTCTGATGCTTCTTAAAACGCGATATCGCATCTCATTTCTATGTTTCATGGTAAGATATAATATGATTTGCGAAGTGTTATGTATTCCTCGTCTACACTTCAAATGAATGTAAATGCGACACTTCCTTGCAAGGAAATAGCGTTTGCAGATGTCTACGTATCGTAGCAATGGAGTTCTTATGATTCTTAAAACGCGATATAGCATCTCATTTCTATGCTTCATGGTAAGGTATAATATGATTTGCGAAGTGTTATGTATCCGTCGTCTACACTTCAAATGAATGTAAATGCGACACTTTCTTGCAAGGAAATAGCGTTTGCAGATGTCTACGTACCGTAGCAATGGATTTCTGATGCTTCACAAAACGCGATATCGCATCTCATTTCTATGTTTCATGGTAAGATATTATATGATTTGCGAAGTGTCATGTATTCCTCATCTACACTTCAAATGAATGTAAATGCGACACTTCCTTGCTAGGAAATAGCGTCTGCAGATGTCTAGGTATCGTAGCAATAGAGTTCAAATGCTTCTTAAAACGCGATATCGCATCTCATTTCTATGTTTCATGGTAAGATATAATATGATTTGCGAAGTGTTATGTATTCCTCGTCTACACATCAAATGAATGTAAATGCGACACTTCCTTGCAAGGAAATAGCGTTTGCAGATGTCTACGTATCGTAGCAATAGAGTTCTTATGATTCTTAAAACGCGATATCGCATCTCATTTCTATGTTTCATGGTAAGATATTATATGATTTGCGAAGTGTCATGTATTCCTCGTCTACACTTCAAATGAATGTAAATGCCACACTTCCTTGCTAGGAAATAGCGTCTGCAGATGTCTAGGTATCGTAGCAATAGAGTTCTAATGCTTCTTAAAACGCGATATCGCATCTCATTTCTATGTTTCATGGTAAGATATAATATGATTTGCGAAGTGTTATGTATTCCTCGTCTACACATCAAATGAATGTAAATGCGACACTTCCTTGCAAGGAAATAGCGTTTGCAGATGTCTACGTACCGTAGCAATGGATTTCTGATGCTTCTCAAAACGCGATATCGCATCTCATTTCTATGTTTCATGGTAAGATATAATATGATTTGCGAAGTGTTATGTATTCCTCATCTACACTTCAAATGAATGTAAATGCGACACTTCCTTGCAAGGAAATAGCGTTTGCGGATGTCTACGTATCGTAGCAATAGAGTTCTTATGATTCTTAAAACGCGATATCGAATCTCATTTCTATGTTTCATGGTAAGATATAATATGATTTGCGAAGTGTTATGTACTCCTCGTCTACACTTCAAATGAATGTAAGTGCGACACTTCTTTGCAAGGAAATAGCGTTTGCAGATATCTACGTATCGTAGCAATAGTGTTCTTATGATTCTTAAAACGCGATATCGCATCTCATTTCTATGTTTCATGGTAAGATATAATATGATTTGCGGAGTGTTATGTATTCCTCGTCTACACTTCAAATGAATGTAAATGCGGCACTTCCTTGCAAGGAAATAGCGTTTGCAAATGTCTACCTATCGTAGCAGTAGTGTTCTAATGCTTCTTAGAACGCGATGTCGCACCTCATTTCTATGTTTCATGGTAAGATATAATATGATTTGCGAAGTTTTATGTATTCCTCGTCTACACTTCAAATGAATGTAAATGCGACACTTCTTTGGAAGGAAATAGCGTTTGCAGATGTCTACGTATCGTAGCAATAGAATTCTTATGATTCTTAAAACGCGCTATCGCATCACATTTCTATGTTTCATGGTAAGATATAATATGATTTGCGAAGTGTTATGTATTCCTCGTCTACACTTCAAATGAATGTAAATGCGACACTTTCTTGCATGGAAATAGCGTTTGCAGTTGTCTACGTATCGTAGCAATGGATTCCTGATGCTTCTTAAAAC
Organism: Xylocopa sonorina; assembly: GCF_050948175.1. Taxonomy (NCBI): domain Eukaryota; kingdom Metazoa; phylum Arthropoda; class Insecta; order Hymenoptera; family Apidae; genus Xylocopa; species Xylocopa sonorina. Next base: position 7,535 of record NW_027490648.1, on the reverse strand, counting down.
GCGATATCGCATCTCATTTCTATGTTTCATGGTAAGATATAATATGATTTGCGAAATTTTATGTATTCCTCGCCTACACTTCAAATGAATGTAAATGCGACACTTCCTTGCAAGGAAATAGCGTTTGCAAATGTCTACCTATCGTAGCAGTAGTGTTCTAATCCTTCTTAGAACGCGATGTCGCATCTCATTTCTATGTTTCATGGTAAGATATAATATGATTTGCGAAGTGTTATGTATTCCTCGTCTACACTTCAAATGAATGTGAATGCGACACTTCCTCGCTAGGAAATAGCGTTTGCAGATGTCTACGTATCGTAGCAATAGAGTTCTTATGATTCTTAAAACGCGATATCGCATCTCATTTCTATGTTTCATGGTAAGGTATAATATGATTTGCGAAGTGTTATGTATCCGTCGTCTACACTTCAAATGAATGTAAATGCGACACTTTCTTGCAAGGAAATAGCGTTTGCAGATGTCTACGTACCGCAGCAATGGATTTCTGATGCTTCTTAAAACGCGATATCGCATCCCATTTCTATGTTTCATGGTAAGATATTATATGATTTGCGAAGTGTCATGTATTCCTCGTCTACACTTCAAATGAATGTAAATGCCACACTTCCTTGCTAGGAAATAGCGTCTGCAGATGTCTAGGTATCGTAGCAATAGAGTTCTAATGCTTCTTAAAACGCGATATCGCATCTCATTTCTATGTTTCATGGTAAGATATAATATGATTTGCGAAGTGTTATGTATTCCTCGTCTACACTTCAAATGAATGTGAATGCGACACTTCCTCGCTAGGAAATAGCGTTTCCAGATGTCTACGTATCGTAGCAGTGGAGTTCTAATGCTTCTTAAAACGCGATATCGCAACTCATTTCTATGTTTCATGATAAGATACAATATGATTTGCGAAGTGTTATGTACTCCTCGTCTACACATCAAATGAATGTAAATGCGACACTTCCTTGCAAGGAAATAGCGTTTGCAGATGTCTACGTATCGTAGCAATGGAGTTCTTATGATTCTTAAAACGCGATATCGCATCTCATTTCTATGTTTCATGGTAAGGTATAATATGATTTGCGAAGTGTTATGTATCCGTCGTCTACACTTCAAATGAATGTAAATGCGACACTTTCTTGCTAGGAAATAGCGTTTGCAGATGTCTACGCACCGTAGCAATGGATTTTTGATGCTTCTTAAAACGCGATATCGCATCTCATTTCTATGTTTCATGGTAAGATATAATATGATTTGCGAAGTGTTATGTATTCCTCGTCTACACTTCAAATGAATGTAAATGCGACACTTCTTTGCAAGGAAATAGCGTTTGCAGATGTCTACGTATCGTAGCAATAGAGTTCTTATGATTCTTAAAACGCGATATCGCATCACATTTCTATGTTTCATGGTAAGATATAATATGATTTGCGGAGTGTTATGTATTCCTCGTCTACACTTCAAATGAATGTGAATGCGACACTTCCTCGCTAGGAAATAGCGTTTGCAGATGTCTACGTATCGTAGCAATAGAGTTCTTATGATTCTTAAAACGCGATATCGCATCTCATTTCTATGTTTCATGGTAAGGTATAATATGATTTGCGAAGTGTTATGTATCCGTCGTCTACACTTCAAATGAATGTAAATGCGACACTTTCTTGCAAGGAAATAGCGTTTGCAGATGTCTACGTACCGCAGCAATGGATTTCTGATGCTTCTTAAAACGCGATATCGCATCCCATTTCTATGTTTCATGGTAAGATATTATATGATTTGCGAAGTGTCATGTATTCCTCGTCTACACTTCAAATGAATGTAAATGCCACACTTCCTTGCTAGGAAATAGCGTCTGCAGATGTCTAGGTATCGTAGCAATAGAGTTCTAATGCTTCTTAAAACGCGATATCGCATCTCATTTCTATGTTTCATGGTAAGATATAATATGATTTGCGAAGTGTTATGTATTCCTCGTCTACACTTCAAATGAATGTGAATGCGACACTTCCTCGCTAGGAAATAGCGTTTCCAGATGTCTACGTATCGTAGCAGTGGAGTTCTAATGCTTCTTAAAACGCGATATCGCAACTCATTTCTATGTTTCATGATAAGATACAATATGATTTGCGAAGTGTTATGTACTCCTCGTCTACACATCAAATGAATGTAAATGCGACACTTCCTTGCAAGGAAATAGCGTTTGCAGATGTCTACGTATCGTAGCAATGGAGTTCTTATGATTCTTAAAACGCGATATCGCATCTCATTTCTATGTTTCATGGTAAGGTATAATATGATTTGCGAAGTGTTATGTATCCGTCGTCTACACTTCAAATGAATGTAAATGCGACACTTTCTTGCTAGGAAATAGCGTTTGCAGATGTCTACGCACCGTAGCAATGGATTTTTGATGCTTCTTAAAACGCGATATCGCATCTCATTTCTATGTTTCATGGTAAGATATAATATGATTTGCGAAGTGTTATGTATTCCTCGTCTACACTTCAAATGAATGTAAATGCGACACTTCCTTGCAAGGAAATAGCGTTTGCAGATGTCTAGGTATCGTAGCAATGGAGTTCTTATGATTCTTAAAACGCGATATCGCATCTCATTTCTATGCTTCATGGTAAGGTATAATATGATTTGCGAAGTGTTATGTATCCGTCGTCTACACTTCAAATGAATGTAAATGCGACACTTTCTTGCAAGGAAATAGCGTTTGCAGATGTCTACGTACCGTAGCAATGGATTTCTGATGCTTCTCAAAACGCGATATCGCATCTCATTTCTATGTTTCATGGTAAGATATTATATGATTTGCGAAGTGTCATGTATTCCTCGTCTACACTTCAAATGAATGTAATTGCGACACTTCCTTGCTAGGAAATAGCGTCTGCAGATGTCTAGGTATCGTAGCAATGGAGTTCAAATGCTTCTTAAAACGCGATATCGCATCTCATTTCTATGTTACATGGTAAGATATAATATGATTTGCGAAGTGTTATGTATTCCTCGTCTACACATCAAATGAATGTAAATGCGACACTTCCTTGCAAGGAAATAGCGTCTGCAGATGTCTAGGTATCGTAGCAATAGAGTTCTAATGCTTCTTAAAACGCGATATCGCATCTCATTTCTATGTTTCATGGTAAGATATAATATGATTTGCGAAGTGTTATGTATTCCTCGTCTACACTTCAAATGAATGTGAATGCGACACTTTCTTGCAAGGAAATAGAATTTGCAGATGTCTACGCACCGTAGCAATGGATTTTTGATGCTTCTTAAAACGCGATATCGCATCTCATTTCTATGTTTCATGGTAAGATATAATATGATTTGCGAAGTGTTATGTATTCCTCGTCTACACTTCAAATGAATGTAAATGCGACACTTCCTTGCAAGGAAATAGCGTTTGCAGATGTCTACGTATCGTAGCAATAGAGTTCTAATGCTTCTTAAAACGCGATATCGCATCTCATTTCTATGTTTCATGGTAAGATATAATATGATTTGCGAAGTGTTATGTATTCCTCGTCTACACTTCAAATGAATGTGAATGCGACACTTCCTCGCTAGGAAATAGCGTTTCCAGATGTCTACGTATCGTAGCAGTGGAGTTCTGATGCTACTCAAAACGCGATATCGCATGTCATTTCTATGTTTCATGGTAAGATATAATATGATTTGCGGAGTGTTATGTATTCCTCGTCTACACTTCAAATGAATGTGAATGCGACACTTCCTCGCTAGGAAATAGCGTTTGCAGATGTCTACGTATCGTAGCAATAGAGTTCTTATGATTCTTAAAACGCGATATCGCATCTCATTTCTATGTTTCATGGTAAGGTATAATATGATTTGCGAAGTGTTATGTATCCGTCGTCTACACTTCAAATGAATGTAAATGCGACACTTTCTTGCAAGGAAATAGCGTTTGCAGATGTCTACGTACCGTAGCAATGGATTTCTGATGCTTCTTAAAACGCGATATCGCATCCCATTTCTATGTTTCATGGTAAGATATTATATGATTTGCGAAGTGTCATGTATTCCTCGTCTACACTTCAAATGAATGTAAATGCCACACTTCCTTGCTAGGAAATAGCGTCTGCAGATGTCTAGGTATCGTAGCAATAGAGTTCTAATGCTTCTTAAAACGCGATATCGCATCTCATTTCTATGTTTCATGGTAAGATATAATATGATTTGCGAAGTGTTATGTATTCCTCGTCTACACTTCAAATGAATGTGAATGTGACACTTCCTCGCTAGGAAATAGCGTTTCCAGATGTCTACGTATCGTAGCAGTGGAGTTCTAATGCTTCTTAAAACGCGATATCGCAACTCATTTCTATGTTTCATGATAAGATACAATATGATTTGCGAAGTGTTATGTATTCCTCGTCTACACATCAAATGAATGTAAATGCGACACTTCCTTGCAAGGAAATAGCGTTTGCAGATGTCTACGTATCGTAGCAATGGAGTTCTTATGATTCTTAAAACGCGATATCGCATCTCATTTCTATGTTTCATGGTAAGGTATAATATGATTTGCGAAGTGTTATGTATCCGTCGTCTACACTTCAAATGAATGTAAATGCGACACTTTCTTGCTAGGAAATAGCGTTTGCAGATGTCTACGCACCGTAGCAATGGATTTTTGATGCTTCTTAAAACGCGATATCGCATCTCATTTCTATGTTTCATGGTAAGATATAATATGATTTGCGAAGTGTTATGTATTCCTCGTCTACACTTCAAATGAATGTAAATGCGACACTTCCTTGCACGGAAATAGCGTTTGCAGATGTCTACGTATCGTAGCAATGGAGTTCTTATGATTCTTAAAACGCGATATCGCATCTCATTTCTATGCTTCATGGTAAGGTATAATATGATTTGCGAAGTGTTATGTATCCGTCGTCTACACTTCAAATGAATGTAAATGCGACACTTTCTTGCAAGGATATAGCGTTTGCAGATGTCTACGTACCGTAGCAATGGATTTCTGATGCTTCTCAAAACGCGATATCGCATCTCATTTCTATGTTTCATGGTAAGATATTATATGATTTGCGAAGTGTCATGTATTCCTCGTCTACACTTCAAATGAATGTAATTGCGACACTTCCTTGCTAGGAAATAGCGTCTGCAGATGTCTAGGTATCGTAGCAATGGAGTTCAAATGCTTCTTAAAACGCGATATCGCATCTCATTTCTATGTTTCATGGTAAGATATAATATGATTTGCGAAGTGTTATGTATTCCTCGTCTACACATCAAATGAATGTAAATGCGACACTTCCTTGCAAGGAAATAGCGTTTGCAGATGTCTACGTATCGTAGCAATAGAGTTCTTATGATTCTTAAAACGCGATATCGCATCTCATTTCTATGTTTCATGGTAAGATATTATATGATTTGCGAAGTGTCATGTATTCCTCGTCTACACTTCAAATGAATGTAAATGCCACACTTCCTTGCTAGGAAATAGCGTCTGCAGATGTCTAGGTATCGTAGCAATAGAGTTCTAATGCTTCTTAAAACGCGATATCGCATATCATTTCTATGTTTCATGGTAAGATATAATATGATTTGCGAAGTGTTATGTATTCCTCGTCTACACTTCAAATGAATGTAAATGCGGCACTTCCTTGCAAGGAAATAGCGTTTGCAAATGTCTACCTATCGTAGCAGTAGTGTTCTAATGCTTCTTAGAACGCGATGTCGCACCTCATTTCTATGTTTCATGGTAAGATATAATATGATTTGCGAAGTTTTATGTATTCCTCGTCTACACTTCATATGAATGTAAATGCGACACTTCTTTGGAAGGAAATAGCGTTTGCAGATGTCTACGTATCGTAGCAATAGAATTCTTATGATTCTTAAAACGCGCTATCGCATCACATTTCTATGTTTCATGGTAAGATATAATATGATTTGCGAAGTGTTATGTATTCCTCGTCTACACTTCAAATGAATGTAAATGCGACACTTTCTTGCAAGGAAATAGCGTTTGCAGTTGTCTACGTATCGTAGCAATGGATTTCTGATGCTTCTTAAAACGCGATATCGCATCTCATTTCTATGTTTCATGGTAAGATATAATATGATTTGCGAAGTGTTATGTATTCCTCGTCTACACTTCAAATGAATGTAAATGCGACACTTCTTTGCAAGGAAATAGCGTTTGCAGATGTCTACGTATCGTAGCAATAGAGTTCTTATGATTCTAAAAACGCGATATCGCATCACATTTCTATGTTTCATGGTATGATATAATATGATTTGCGGAGTGTTATGTATTCCTCGTCTACACTTCAAATGAATGTGAGTGCGACACTTCCTCGCTAGGAAATAGCGTTTGCAGATGTCTACGTATCGTAGCAATAGAGTTCTTATGATTCTTAAAACGCGATATCGCATCTCATTTCTATGTTTCATGGTAAGGTATAATATGATTTGCGAAGTGTTATGTATCCGTCGTCTACACTTCAAATGAATGTAAATGCGACACTTTCTTGCAGGGAAATAGCGTTTGCAGATGTCTACGTACCGTAGCAATGGATTTCTGATGCTTCTTAAAACGCGATATCGCATCCCATTTCTATGTTTCATGGTAAGATATTATATGATTTGCGAAGTGTCATGTATTCCTCGTCTACACTTCAAATGAATGTAAATGCCACACTTCCTTGCTAGGAAATAGCGTCTGCAGATGTCTAGGTATCGTAGCAATAGAGTTCTAATGCTTCTTAAAACGCGATATCGCATCTCATTTCTATGTTTCATGGTAAGATATAATATGATTTGCGAAGTGTTATGTATTCCTCGTCTACACTTCAAATGAATGTGAATGCGACACTTCCTCGCTAGGAAATAGCGTTTCCAGATGTCTACGTATCGTAGCAGTGGAGTTCTAATGCTTCTTAAAACGCGATATCGCAACTCATTTCTATGTTTCATGATAAGATACAATATGATTTGCGAAGTGTTATGTATTCCTCGTCTACACATCAAATGAATGTAAATGCGACACTTCCTTGCAAGGAAATAGCGTTTGCAGATGTCTACGTATCGTAGCAATGGAGTTCTTATGATTCTTAAAACGCGATATCGCATCTCATTTCTATGTTTCATGGTAAGATATAATATGATTTGCGAAGTGTTATGTACTCCTCGTCTACACTTCAAATGAATTTAAATGCGACACTTCTTTGCAAGGAAATAGCGTTTGCAGATATCTACGTATCGTAGCAATAGTGTTCTTATGATTCTTAAAACGCGATATCGCATCTCATTTCTATGTTTCATGGTAAGATATAATATGATTTGCGGAGTGTTATGTATTCCTCGTCTACACTTCAAATGAATGTAAATGCGGCACTTCCTTGCAAGGAAATAGCGTTTGCAAATGTCTACCTATCGTAGCAGTAGTGTTCTAGTGCTTCTTAGAACGCGATGTCGCACCTCATTTCTATGTTTCATGGTAAGATATAATATGATTTGCG
>NW_027490647.1:0-85568 GCF_050948175.1 Xylocopa sonorina | reverse complement strand
AATAGAGTTCTAATGCTTCTTAAAACGCGATATCGCATCTCATTTCTATGTTTCATGGTAAGATATAATATGATTTGCGAAGTGTCATGTATTCCTCGTCTACACTTCAAATGAATGTAAATGCGACACTTCCTTGCAAGGAAATAGCGTTTGCAGATGTCTACGTATCGTAGCAATAGAGTTCTAATGCTTCTTAAAACGCGATATCGCATCTCATTTCTATGTTTCATGGTAAGATATAATATGACTTGCGAAGTGTTATGTATTCCTCGTCTACACTTCAAATGAATGTAAATGCGTCACTTCCTTGCTAGGAAATAGCGTCTGCAGATGTCTAGGTATCGTAGCAATAGAGTTCTAATGCTTCTTAAAACGCGATATCGCATCTCATTTCTATATTTCATGGTAAGATTTAATATGATTTGCGAAGTGTTATGTATTCCTCGTCTACACTTCAAATGAATGTAAATGCGACACTTCCTTGCAAGGAAATAGCGTTTGCAGATGTCTATGTATCGTAGCAATAGTGTTCTTATGATTCTTAAAACGCGATATCGCATCTCATTTCTATGTTTCATAGTAAGATATAATATGATTTGCGAAGTGTTATGTATTCCTCGTCTACACATCAAATGAATGTAAATGCGACACTTCTTTGCAAGGAAATAGCGTTTGCAGATGTCTACGTATCGTAGCAATAGAGTTCTTATGATTCTTAAAACGCGATATCGCATCTCATTTCTATGTTTCATGGTAAGATATAATATGATTTGCGAAGTGTTATGTATTCCTCGTCTACACATCAAATGAATGTAAATGCGACACTTCCTTGCAAGGAAATAGCGTTTGCAGATGTCTACGTATCGTAGCAATAGAGTTCTAATGCTTCTTAAAACGCGATATCGCATCTCATTTCTATGTTTCATGGTAAGATATAATATGATTTGCGAAGTGTTATGTTTTCCTCTTCTACACTTCAAATGAATGTGTATGCGACACTCTCTCGCTAGGAAATAGCGTTTGTAGATGCCTACGTATCGTAGCAATAGATTTCTAATGCTTCTAAAAACGCGAGATCGCATCCCATTTCTATGTTTCATGGTAAGATATAAAAAGATTTGCGAAGTGTTATGTATTCCTCGTCTACACTTCAAATGAATGTAAATGCGACACTTCCTTGCTAGGAAATAGCGTCTGCAGATGTCTAGGTATCGTAGCAATAGAGTTCTAATGCTTCTTAAAACGCGAGATCGCATCCCATTTCTATGTTTCATGGTAAGATATAAAAAGATTTGCGAAGTGTTATGTATTCCTCGTCTACACTTCAAATGAATGTAAATGCGACACTTCCTTGCTAGGAAATAGCGTCTGCAGATGTCTAGGTATCGTAGCAATAGAGTTCTAATGCTTCTTAAACGCGATATCGCATCTCATTTCTATGTTTCATGGTAAGATATAATATGATTTGCGAAGTGTCATGTATTCCTCGTCTACACTTCAAATGAATGTAAATGCGACACTTCCTTGCAAGGAAATAGCGTTTGCAGATGTCTACGTATCGTAGCAATAGAGTTCTAATGCTTCTTAAAACGCGATATCGCATCTCATTTCTATGTTTCATGGTAAGATATAATATGACTTGCGAAGTGTTATGTATTCCTCGTCTACACTTCAAATGAATGTAAATGCGTCACTTCCTTGCTAGGAAATAGCGTCTGCAGATGTCTAGGTATCGTAGCAATAGAGTTCTAATGCTTCTTAAAACGCGATATCGCATCTCATTTCTATATTTCATGGTAAGATTTAATATGATTTGCGAAGTGTTATGTATTCCTCGTCTACACTTCAAATGAATGTAAATGCGACACTTCCTTGCAAGGAAATAGCGTTTGCAGATGTCTACGTATCGTAGCAATAGAGTTCTAATGCGTCTTAAAACGCGATATCGCATCTCATTTCTATGTTTCATGGTAAGATATAATATGACTTGCGAAGTGTTATGTATTCCTCGTCTACACTTCAAATGAATGTAAATGCGACACTTCCTTGCTAGGAAATAGCGTCTGCAGATGTCTAGGTATCGTAGCAATAGAGTTCTAATGCTTCTTAAAACGCGATATCGCATCTCATTTCTATGTTTCATGGTAAGATATAATATGATTTGCGAAGTGTTATGTATTCCTCGTCTACACTTCAAATGAATGTAAATGCGACACTTCCTTGCAAGGAAATAGCGTTTGCAAATGTCTACGTATCGTAGCAATAGAGTTCTAATGCTTCTTAAAACGCGACATCGCATCTCATTTCTATGTTTCATGGTAAGATATAATATGATTTGCGAAGTGTTATGTTTTCCTCGTCTACACTTCAAATGAATGTGAATGCGACACTTTCTCGCTAGGAAATAGCGTTTGCAGATGCCTACGTATCGTAGCAATAGATTTCTAATGCTTCTTAAAACGCGAGATCGCATCCCATTTCTATGTTTCATGGTAAGATATAAAAAGATTTGCGAAGTGTTATGTATTCCTCGTCTACACTTCAAATGAATGTAAATGCGACACTTCCTTGCTAGGAAATAGCGTCTGCAGATGTCTAGGTATCGTAGCAATAGAGTTCTAATGCTTCTTAAAACGCGATATCGCATCTCATTTCTATGTTTCGTGGTAAGATATAATATGATTTGCGAAGTGTTATGTATTCCTCGTCTACACTTCAAATGAATGTAAATGCGACACTTCCTTGCAAGGAAATAGCGTTTGCAAATGTCTACGAATCGTAGCAATAGAGTTCTAATGCTTCTTAAAACGCGATATCGCATCTCATTTCTATGTTTCATGGTAAGATATAATATGATTTGCGAAGTGTTATGTTTTCCTCGTCTACACTTCAAATGAATGTGAATGCGACACTTTCTCGCTAGGAAATAGCGTCTGCAGATGCCTACGTATCGTAGCAATAGATTTCTAATGCTTCTTAAAACGCGAGATCGCATCCCATTTCTATGTTTCATGGTAAGATATAAAATGATTTGCGAAGTGTTATGTATTCCTCGTCTACACTTCAAATGAATGTAAATGCGACACTTCCTTGCTAGGAAATAGCGTCTGCAGATGTCTAGGTATCGTAGCAATAGAGTTCTAATGCTTCTTAAAACGAGATATTGCATTTCATATCTATGTTTCATGATAAGATATAATAATCATTGTGAAGTGTTATGCATTCCTCGTCTACACTTCAAATGAATGTAAATGCGACACTTCCTTGCAAGGAAATAGCGTTTGCAGATGTCTACGTATCGTAGCAATAGAGTTCTTATGATTCTTAAAACGCGATATCGCATCTCATTTCTATGTTTCATGGTAAGATATAATATGATTTGCGAAGTGTTATGTATTCCTCGTCTACACATGAACTGAATGTAAATGCGACACTTCCTTGCAAGGAAATAGCGTTTGCAAATGTCTACCTATCGTAGCAATAGTGTTCTAATGCTTCTTAAAACGCGATATCGCATCTCATTTCTATGTTTCATGATAAGATATAATATGATTTGCGAAGTGTCATGTATTCCTCGTCTACACTTCAAATGAATGTAAATGCGACACTTCCTTGCAAGGAAATAGCGTTTGCAGATGTCTACGTATCGTAGCAATAGAGTTCTAATGCTTCTTAAAACGCGATATCGCATCTCATTTCTATGTTTCATGGTAAGATATAATATGACTTGCGAAGTGTTATGTATTCCTCGTCTACACTTCAAATGAATGTAAATGCGACACTTCCTTGCTAGGAATAGCGTCTGCAGATGTCTAGGTATCGTAGCAATAGAGTTCTAATGCTTCTTAGAACGCGATATCGCATCTCATTTCTATATTTCATGGTAAGATATAATATGATTTGCGAAGTGTTATGTATTCCTCGTCTACACTTCAAATGAATGTAAATGCGACACTTCCTTGCAAGGAAATAGCGTTTGCAAATGTCTACCTATCGTAGCAATAGTGTTCTAATGCTTCTTAAAACGCGATATCGCATCTCATTTCTATGTTTCATGATAAGATATAATATGATTTGCGAAGTGTCATGTATTCCTCGTCTACACTTCAAATGAATGTGAATGCGACACTTCCTTGCAAGGAAATAGCGTTTGCAGATGTCTACGTATCGTAGCAATAGAGTTCTAATGCTTCTTAAAACGCGATATCGCATCTCATTTCTATGTTTCATGGTAAGATATAATATGATTTGCGAAGTGTTATGTTTTCCTCGTCTACACTTCAAATGAATGTGAATGCGACACTTTCTCGCTAGGAAATAGCGTTTGCAGATGCCTACGTATCGTAGCAATAGATTTCTAATGCTTCTTAAAACGCGAGATCGCATCCCATTTCTATGTTTCATGGTAAGATATAAAATGATTTGCGAAGTGTTATGTACTCCTCGTCTACACTTCAAATGAATGTAAATGCGACACTTCCTTGCTAGGAAATAGCGTCTGCAGATGTCTAGGTATCGTAGCAATAGAGTTCTAATGCTTCTTAAAACGAGATATTGCATTTCATATCTATGTTTCATGATAAGATATAATAATCATAGTGAAGTGTTATGCATTCCTCGTCTACACTTCAAATGAATTTAATGCGACACTTCCTTGCAAGGAAATAGCGTTTGCAGATGTCTACGTATCGTAGCAATAGAGTTCTTATGATTCTTAAAACGCGATATCGCATCTCATTTCTATGTTTCATGGTAAGATATAATATGATTTGCGAAGTGTTATGTATTCCTCGTCTACACATGAACTGAATGTAAATGCGACACTTCCTTGCAAGAAAATAGCGTTTGCAAATGTCTACCTATCGTAGCAATAGTGTTCTAATGCTTCTTAAAACGCGATATCGCATCTCATTTCTATGTTTCATGATAAGATATAATATGATTTGCGAAGTGTCATGTATTCCTCGTCTACACTTCAAATGAATGTAAATGCGACACTTCCTTGCAAGGAAATAGCGTTTGCAGATGTCTACGTATCGTAGCAATAGAGTTCTAATGCTTCTTAAAACGCGATATCGCATCTCATTTCTATGTTTCATGGTAAGATATAATATGACTTGCGAAGTGTTATGTATTCCTCGTCTACACTTCAAATGAATGTAAATGCGACACTTCCTTGCTAGGAAATAGCGTCTGCAGATGTCTAGGTATCGTAGCAATAGAGTTCTAATGCTTCTTAAAACGCGATATCGCATCTCATTTCTATGTTTCATGGTAAGATATAATATGATTTGCGAAGTGTTATGTATTCCTCGTCTACACTTCAAATGAATGTAAATGCGACACTTCCTTGCAAGGAAATAGCGTTTGCAGATGTCCACGTATCGTAGCAATAGAGTTCTAATGCTTCTTAAAACGCGATATCGCATCTCATTTCTATGTTTCATGGTAAGATATAATATGACTTGCGAAGTGTTATGTATTCCTCGTCTACACTTCAAATGAATGTAAATGCGACACTTCCTTGCTAGGAAATAGCGTCTGCAGATGTCTAGGTATCGTAGCAATAGAGTTCTAATGCTTCTTAAAACGCGATATCGCATCTCATTTCTATGTTTCATGGTAAGATATAATATGATTTGCGAAGTGTTATGTATTCCTCGTCTACACTTCAAATGAATGTAAATGCGGCACTTCTTTGCAAGGAAATAGCGTTTGCAGATGTCTACGTATCGTAGCAATAGAGTTCTTATGATTCTTAAAACGCGATATCATTTCTATGTTTCATGGCATCTCATTTCTATGTTTCATGGTAAGATATAATATTATTTGCGAAGTGTTATGTATTCCTCGTCTACACATCAAATGAATGTAAATGCGACACTTCCTTGCAAGGAAATAGCGTTTGCAGATGTCTACGTATCAAAGCAATAGAGTTCAAATGCTTCTTAAAACGAGATATTGCATCTCATATCTATGTTTCATGATAAGATATAATATTCATTGCGAAGTGTTATGCATTCCTCGTCTACGATTCAAGTGAATGTAAATGCGACACTTCCTTGCAAGGAAATAGCGTTTGCAGATGTCTACGTATCGTAGCAATAGAGTTCTATTGCTTCTTAAAACGCGATATCGCATCTCATTTCTATGTTTCATGGTAAGATATAATATGATTTGCGAAGTGTTATGTATTCCTCGTCTACACATCAAATGAATGTAAATGCGACACTTCCTTGCAGGGAAATAGCGTTTGCAGATGTCTACGTATCGTAGCAATAGAGTTCTAATGCTTCTTAAAACGCGATATCGCATCTCATTTCTATGTTTCATGGTAAGATGTAATATGACTTGCGAAGTGTTATGTATTCCTCGTCTACACTTCAAATGAATGTAAATGCGACACTTCCTTGCTAGGAAATAGCGTCTGCAGATGTCTAGGTATCGTAGCAATAGAGTTCTAATGCTTCTTAAAACGCGAAATCGCATCTCATTTCTATGTTTCATGGTAAGATATAATATGATTTGCGAAGTGTTATGTATTCCTCGTCTACACTTCAGATGAATGTAAATGTGACACTTCCTTGCAAGGAAATAGCGTCTGCAGATGCCTACGTATCGTAGCAATAGATTTCTAATGCTTCTTAAAACGCGAGATCGCATCCCATTTCTATGTTTCATGGTAAGATATAAAATGATTTGCGAAGTGTTATGTATTCCTCGTCTACACTTCAAATGAATGTAAATGCGACACTTCCTTGCTAGGAAATAGCGTCTGCAGATGTCTAGGTATCGTAGCAATAGAGTTCTAATGCTTCTTAAAACGAGATATTGCATTTCATATCTATGTTTCATGATAAGATATAATAATCATTGTGAAGTGTTATGCATTCCTCGTCTACACTTCAAATGAATGTAAATGCGACACTTCCTTGCAAGGAAATAGCGTTTGCAGATGTCTACGTATCGTAGCAATAGAGTTCTTATGATTCTTAAAACGCGATATCGCATCTCATTTCTATGTTTCATGGTAAGATATAATATGATTTGCGAAGTGTTATGTATTCCTCGTCTACACATGAACTGAATGTAAATGCGACACTTCCTTGCAAGGAAATAGCGTTTGCAAATATCTACCTATCGTAGCAATAGAGTTCTAATGCTTCTTAGAACGCGATATCGCATCTCATTTCTATATTTCATGGTAAGATATAATATGATTTGCGAAGTGTTATGTATTCCTCGTCTACACTTCAAATGAATGTAAATGCGACACTTCCTTGCAAGGAAATAGCGTTTGCAAATGTCTACCTATCGTAGCAATAGTGTTCTAATGCTTCTTAAAACGCGATATCGCATCTCATTTCTATGTTTCATGATAAGATATAATATGATTTGCGAAGTGTCATGTATTCCTCGTCTGCACTTCAAATGAATGTAAATGCGACACTTCCTTGCAAGGAAATAGCGTTTGCAGATGTCTACGTATCGTAGCAATAGAGTTCTAATTCTTCTTAAAACGCGATATCGCATCTCATTTCTATGTTTCATGGTAAGATATAATATGATTTGCGAAGTGTTATGTTTTCCTCGTCTACACTTCAAATGAATGTGAATGCGACACTTTCTCGCTAGGAAATAGCGTTTGCAGATGCCTACGTATCGTAGCAATAGATTTCTAATGCTTCTTAAAACGCGAGATCGCATCCCATTTCTATGTTTCATGGTAAGATATAAAATGATTTGCGAAGTGTTATGTACTCCTCGTCTACACTTCAAATGAATGTAAATGCGACACTTCCTTGCTAGGAAATAGCGTCTGCAGATGTCTAGGTATCGTAGCAATAGAGTTCTAATGCTTCTTAAAACGAGATATTGCATTTCATATCTATGTTTCATGATAAGATATAATAATCATAGTGAAGTGTTATGCATTCCTCGTCTACACTTCAAATGAATGTAAATGCGACACTTCCTTGCAAGGAAATAGCGTTTGCAGATGTCTACGTATCGTAGCAATAGAGTTCTTATGATTCTTAAAACGCGATATCGCATCTCATTTCTATGTTTCATGGTAAGATATAATATGATTTGCGAAGTGTTATGTATTCCTCGTCTACACATGAACTGAATGTAAATGCGACACTTCCTTGCAAGGAAATAGCGTTTGCAAATGTCTACCTATCGTAGCAATTGTGTTCTAATGCTTCTTAAAACGCGATATCGCATCTCATTTCTATGTTTCATGATAAGATATAATATGATTTGCGAAGTGTCATGTATTCCTCGTCTACACTTCAAATGAATGTAAATGCGACACTTCCTTGCAAGGAAATAGCGTTTGCAGATGTCTACGTATCGTAGCAATAGAGTTCTAATGCTTCTTAAAACGCGATATCGCATCTCATTTCTATGTTTCATGGTAAGATATAATATGACTTGCGAAGTGTTATGTATTCCTCGTCTACACTTCAAATGAATGTAAATGCGACACTTCCTTGCTAGGATATAGCGTCTGCAGATGTCTAGGTATCGTAGCAATAGAGTTCTAATGCTTCTTAAAACGCGATATCGCATCTCATTTCTATGTTTCATGGTAAGATATAATATGATTTGCGAAGTGTTATGTATTCCTCGTCTACACTTCAAATGAATGTAAATGCGACACTTCCTTGCAAGGAAATAGCGTTTGCAGATGTCTACGTATCGTAGCAATAGAGTTCTAATGCTTCTTAAAACGCGATATCGCATCTCATTTCTATGTTTCATGGTAAGATATAATATGACTTGCGAAGTGTTATGTTTTCCTCGTCTACACTTCAAATGAATGTGAATGCGACACTTTCTCGCTAGGAAATAGCGTTTGCAGATGCCTACGTATCGTAGCAATAGATTTCTAATGCTTCTTAAAACGCGAGATCGCATCCCATTTCTATGTTTCATGGTAAGATATAAAAAGATTTGCGAAGTGTTATGTATTCCTCGTCTACACTTCAAATGAATGTAAATGCGACACTTCCTTGCTAGGAAATAGCGTCTGCAGATGTCTAGGTATCGTAGCAATAGAGTTCTAATGCTTCTTAAAACGCGATATCGCATCTCATTTCTATGTTTCATGGTAAGATATAATATGATTTGCGAAGTGTTATGTATTCCTCGTCTACACTTCAAATGAATGTAAATGCGACACTTCCTTGCAAGGAAATAGCGTTTGCAAATGTCTACGAATCGTAGCAATAGAGTTCTAATGCTTCTTAAAACGCGATATCGCATCTCATTTCTATGTTTCATGGTAAGATATAATATGATTTGCGAAGTGTTATGTTTTCCTCGTCTACACTTCAAATGAATGTGAATGCGACACTTTCTCGCTAGGAAATAGCGTCTGCAGATGCCTACGTATCGTAGCAATAGATTTCTAATGCTTCTTAAAACGCGAGATCGCATCCCATTTCTATGTTTCATGGTAAGATATAAAATGATTTGCGAAGTGTTATGTATTCCTCGTCTACACTTCAAATGAATGTAAATGCGACACTTCCTTGCTAGGAAATAGCGTCTGCAGATGTCTAGGTATCGTAGCAATAGAGTTCTAATGCTTCTTAAAACGAGATATTGCATTTCATATCTATGTTTCATGATAAGATATAATAATCATTGTGAAGTGTTATGCATTCCTCGTCTACACTTCAAATGAATGTAAATGCGACACTTCCTTGCAAGGAAATAGCGTTTGCAGATGTCTACGTATCGTAGCAATAGAGTTCTTATGATTCTTAAAACGCGATATCGCATCTCATTTCTATGTTTCATGGTAAGATATAATATGATTTGCGAAGTGTTATGTATTCCTCGTCTACACATGAACTGAATGTAAATGCGACACTTCCTTGCAAGGAAATAGCGTTTGCAAATGTCTACCTATCGTAGCAATAGTGTTCTAATGCTTCTTAAAACGCGATATCGCATCTCATTTCTATGTTTCATGATAAGATATAATATGATTTGCGAAGTGTCATGTATTCCTCGTCTACACTTCAAATGAATGTAAATTCGACACTTCCTTGCAAGGAAATAGCGTTTGCAGATGTCTACGTATCGTAGCAATAGAGTTCTAATGCTTCTTAAAACGCGATATCGCATCTCATTTCTATGTTTCATGGTAAGATATAATATGACTTGCGAAGTGTTATGTATTCCTCGTCTACACTTCAAATGAATGTAAATGCGATACTTCCTTGCTAGGAAATAGCGTCTGCAGATGTCTAGGTATCGTAGCAATAGAGTTCTAATGCTTCTTAGAACGCGATATCGCATCTCATTTCTATATTTCATGGTAAGATATAATATGATTTGCGATGTGTTATGTATTCCTCGTCTACACTTCAAATGAATGTAAATGCGACACTTCCTTGCAAGGAAATAGCGTTTGCAAATGTCTACGAATCGTAGCAATAGAGTTCTAATGCTTCTTAAAACGCGATATCGCATCTCATTTCTATGTTTCATGGTAAGATATAATATGATTTGCGAAGTGTTATGTTTTCCTCGTCTACACTTCAAATGAATGTGAATGCGACACTTTCTCGCTAGGAAATAGCGTCTGCAGATGCCTACGTATCGTAGCAATAGATTTCTAATGCTTCTTAAAACGCGAGATCGCATCCCATTTCTATGTTTCATGGTAAGATATAAAATGATTTGCGAAGTGTTATGTATTCCTCGTCTACACTTCAAATGAATGTAAATGCGACACTTCCTTGCTAGGAAATAGCGTCTGCAGATGTCTAGGTATCGTAGCAATAGAGTTCTAATGCTTCTTAAAACGAGATATTGCATTTCATATCTATGTTTCATGATAAGATATAATAATCATTGTGAAGTGTTATGCATTCCTCGTCTACACTTCAAATGAATGTAAATGCGACACTTCCTTGCAAGGAAATAGCGTTTGCAGATGTCTACGTATCGTAGCAATAGAGTTCTTATGATTCTTAAAACGCGATATCGCATCTCATTTCTATGTTTCATGGTAAGATATAATATGATTTGCGAAGTGTTATGTATTCCTCGTCTACACATGAACTGAATGTAAATGCGACACTTCCTTGCAAGGAAATAGCGTTTGCAAATGTCTACCTATCGTAGCAATAGTGTTCTAATGCTTCTTAAAACGCGATATCGCATCTCATTTCTATGTTTCATGATAAGATATAATATGATTTGCGAAGTGTCATGTATTCCTCGTCTACACTTCAAATGAATGTAAATGCGACACTTCCTTGCAAGGAAATAGCGTTTGCAGATGTCTACGTATCGTAGCAATAGAGTTCTAATGCTTCTTAAAACGCGATATCGCATCTCATTTCTATGTTTCATGGTAAGATATAATATGACTTGCGAAGTGTTATGTATTCCTCGTCTACACTTCAAATGAATGTAAATGCGACACTTCCTTGCTAGGAAATAGCGTCTGCAGATGTCTAGGTATCGTAGCAATAGAGTTCTAATGCTTCTTAGAACGCGATATCGCATCTCATTTCTATATTTCATGGTAAGATATAATATGATTTGCGAAGTGTTATGTATTCCTCGTCTACACTTCAAATGAATGTAAATGCGACACTTCCTTGCAAGGAAATAGCGTTTGCAAATGTCTACCTATCGTAGCAATAGTGTTCTAATGCTTCTTAAAACGCGATATCGCATCTCATTTCTATGTTTCATGATAAGATATAATATGATTTGCGAAGTGTCATGTATTCCTCGTCTACACTTCAAATGAATGTGAATGCGACACTTCCTTGCAAGGAAATAACGTTTGCAGATGTCTACGTATCGTAGCAATAGAGTTCTAATGCTTCTTAAAACGCGATATCGCATCTCATTTCTATGTTTCATGGTAAGATATAATATGATTTGCGAAGTGTTATGTTTTCCTCGTCTACACTTCAAATGAATGTGAATGCGACACTTTCTCGCTAGGAAATAGCGTTTGCAGATGCCTACGTATCGTAGCAATAGATTTCTAATGCTTCTTAAAACGCGAGATCGCATCCCATTTCTATGTTTCATGGTAAGATATAAAATGATTTGCGAAGTGTTATGTACTCCTCGTCTACACTTCAAATGAATGTAAATGCGACACTTCCTTGCAAGGAAATAGCGTTTGCAGATGTCTACGTATCGTAGCAATAGAGTTCTTATGATTCTTAAAACGCGATATCGCATCTCATTTCTATGTTTCATGGTAAGATATAATATGATTTGCGAAGTGTTATGTATTCCTCGTCTACACATGAACTGAATGTAAATGCGACACTTCCTTGCAAGGAAATAGCGTTTGCAAATGTCTACCTATCGTAGCAATAGTGTTCTAATGCTTCTTAAAACGCGATATCGCATCTCATTTCTATGTTTCATGATAAGATATAATATGATTTGCGAAGTGTCATGTATTCCTCGTCTACACTTCAAATGAATGTAAATGCGACACTTCCTTGCAAGGAAATAGCGTTTGCAGATGTCTACGTATCGTAGCAATAGAGTTCTAATGCTTCTTAAAACGCGATATCGCATCTCATTTCTATGTTTCATGGTAAGATATAATATGACTTGCGAAGTGTTATGTATTCCTCGTCTACACTTCAAATGAATGTAAATGCGACACTTCCTTGCTAGGAAATAGCGTCTGCAGATGTCTAGGTATCGTAGCAATAGAGTTCTAATGCTTCTTAAAACGCGATATCGCATCTCATTTCTATGTTTCATGGTAAGATATAATATGATTTGCGAAGTGTTATGTATTCCTCGTCTACACTTCAAATGAATGTAAATGCGACACTTCCTTGCAAGGAAATAGCGTTTGCAGATGTCTACGTATCGTAGCAATAGAGTTCTAATGCTTCTTAAAACGCGATATCGCATCTCATTTCTATGTTTCATGGTAAGATATAATATGACTTGCGAAGTGTTATGTATTCCTCGTCTACACTTCAAATGAATGTAAATGCGACACTTCCTTGCTAGGAAATAGCGTCTGCAGATGTCTAGGTATCGTAGCAATAGAGTTCTAATGCTTCTTAAAACGCGATATCGCATCTCATTTCTATGTTTCATGGTAAGATATAATATGATTTGCGAAGTGTTATGTATTCCTCGTCTACACTTCAAATGAATGTAAATGCGGCACTTCTTTGCAAGGAAATAGCGTTTGCAGATGTCTACGTATCGTAGCAATAGAGTTCTTATGATTCTTAAAACGCGATATCATTTCTATGTTTCATGGCATCTCATTTCTATGTTTCATGGTAAGATATAATATTATTTGCGAAGTGTTATGTATTCCTCGTCTACACATCAAATGAATGTAAATGCGACACTTCCTTGCAAGGAAATAGCGTTTGCAGATGTCTACGTATCAAAGCAATAGAGTTCAAATGCTTCTTAAAACGAGATATTGCATCTCATATATATGTTTCATGATAAGATATAATATTCATTGCGAAGTGTTATGCATTCCTCGTCTACGATTCAAGTGAATGTAAATGCGACACTTCCTTGCAAGGAAATAGCGTTTGCAGATGTCTACGTATCGTAGCAATAGAGTTCTATTGCTTCTTAAAACGCGATATCGCATCTCATTTCTATGTTTCATGGTAAGATATAATATGATTTGCGAAGTGTTATGTATTCCTCGTCTACACATCAAATGAATGTAAATGCGACACTTCCTTGCAGGGAAATAGCGTTTGCAGATGTCTACGTATCGTAGCAATAGAGTTCTAATGCTTCTTAAAACGCGATATCGCATCTCATTTCTATGTTTCATGGTAAGATGTAATATGACTTGCGAAGTGTTATGTATTCCTCGTCTACACTTCAAATGAATGTAAATGCGACACCTCCTTGCTAGGAAATAGCGTCTGCAGATGTCTAGGTATCGTAGCAATAGAGTTCTAATGCTTCTTAAAACGAGATATTGCATTTCATATCTATGTTTCATGATAAGATATAATAATCATAGTGAAGTGTTATGCATTCCTCGTCTACACTTCAAATGAATGTAAATGCGACACTTCCTTGCAAGGAAATAGCGTTTGCAGATGTCTACGTATCGTAGCAATAGAGTTCTTATGATTCTTAAAACGCGATATCGCATCTCATTTCTATGTTTCATGGTAAGATATAATATGATTTGCGAAGTGTTATGTATTCCTCGTCTACACATGAACTGAATGTAAATGCGACACTTCCTTGCAAGGAAATAGCGTTTGCAAATGTCTACCTATCGTAGCAATAGTGTTCTAATGCTTCTTAAAACGCGATATCGCATCTCATTTCTATGTTTCATGATAAGATATAATATGATTTGCGAAGTGTCATGTATTCCTCGTCTACACTTCAAATGAATGTAAATGCGACACTTCCTTGCAAGGAAATAGCGTTTGCAGATGTCTACGTATCGTAGCAATAGAGTTCTAATGCTTCTTAAAACGCGATATCGCATCTCATTTCTATGTTTCATGGTAAGATATAATATGACTTGCGAAGTGTTATGTATTCCTCGTCTACACTTCAAATGAATGTAAATGCGACACTTCCTTGCTAGGAAATAGCGTCTGCAGATGTCTAGGTATCGTAGCAATAGAGTTCTAATGCTTCTTAAAACGCGATATCGCATCTCATTTCTATGTTTCATGGTAAGATATAATATGATTTGCGAAGTGTTATGTATTCCTCGTCTACACTTCAAATGAATGTAAATGCGACACTTCCTTGCAAGGAAATAGCGTTTGCAGATGTCTACGTATCGTAGCAATAGAGTTCTAATGCTTCTTAAAACGCGATATCGCATCTCATTTCTATGTTTCATGGTAAGATATAATATGACTTGCGAAGTGTTATGTATTCCTCGTCTACACTTCAAATGAATGTAAATGCGACACTTCCTTGCTAGGTAATAGCGTCTGCAGATGTCTAGGTATCGTAGCAATAGAGTTCTAATGCTTCTTAAAACGCGATATCGCATCTCATTTCTATGTTTCATGGTAAGATATAATATGATTTGCGAAGTGTTATGTATTCCTCGTCTACACTTCAAATGAATGTAAATGCGGCACTTCTTTGCAAGGAAATAGCGTTTGCAGATGTCTACGTATCGTAGCAATAGAGTTCTTATGATTCTTAAAACGCGATATCATTTCTATGTTTCATGGCATCTCATTTCTATGTTTCATGGTAAGATATAATATTATTTGCGAAGTGTTATGTATTCCTCGTCTACACATCAAATGAATGTAAATGCGACACTTCCTTGCAAGGAAATAGCGTTTGCAGATGTCTACGTATCAAAGCAATAGAGTTCAAATGCTTCTTAAAACGAGATATTGCATCTCATATCTATGTTTCATGATAAGATATAATATTCATTGCGAAGTGTTATGCATTCCTCGTCTACGATTCAAGTGAATGTAAATGCGACACTTCCTTGCAAGGAAATAGCGTTTGCAGATGTCTACGTATCGTAGCAATAGAGTTCTATTGCTTCTTAAAACGCGATATCGCATCTCATTTCTATGTTTCATGGTAAGATATAATATGATTTGCGAAGTGTTATGTATTCCTCGTCTACACATCAAATGAATGTAAATGCGACACTTCCTTGCAGGGAAATAGCGTTTGCAGATGTCTACGTATCGTAGCAATAGAGTTCTAATGCTTCTTAAAACGCGATATCGCATCTCATTTCTATGTTTCATGGTAAGATGTAATATGACTTGCGAAGTGTTATGTATTCCTCGTCTACACTTCAAATGAATGTAAATGCGACACTTCCTTGCTAGGAAATAGCGTCTGCAGATGTCTAGGTATCGTAGCAATAGAGTTCTAATGCTTCTTAAAACGCGAAATCGCATCTCATTTCTATGTTTCATGGTAAGATATAATATGATTTGCGAAGTGTTATGTATTCCTCGTCTACACTTCAGATGAATGTAAATGCGACACTTCCTTGCAAGGAAATAGCGTCTGCAGATGCCTACGTATCGTAGCAATAGATTTCTAATGCTTCTTAAAACGCGAGATCGCATCCCATTTCTATGTTTCATGGTAAGATATAAAATGATTTGCGAAGTGTTATGTATTCCTCGTCTACACTTCAAATGAATGTAAATGCGACACTTCCTTGCTAGGAAATAGCGTCTGCAGATGTCTAGGTATCGTAGCAATAGAGTTCTAATGCTTCTTAAAACGAGATATTGCATTTCATATCTATGTTTCATGATAAGATATAATAATCATTGTGAAGTGTTATGCATTCCTCGTCTACACTTCAAATGAATGTAAATGCGACACTTCCTTGCAAGGAAATAGCGTTTGCAGATGTCTACGTATCGTAGCAATGGAGTTCTTATGATTCTTAAAACGCGATATCGCATCTCATTTCTATGTTTCATGGTAAGATATAATATGATTTGCGAAGTGTTATGTATTCCTCGTCTACACATGAACTGAATGTAAATGCGACACTTCCTTGCAAGGAAATAGCGTTTGCAAATATCTACCTATCGTAGCAATAGAGTTCTAATGCTTCTTAGAACGCGATATCGCATCTCATTTCTATATTTCATGGTAAGATATAATATGATTTGCGAAGTGTTATGTATTCCTCGTCTACACTTCAAATGAATGTAAATGCGACACTTCCTTGCAAGGAAATAGCGTTTGCAAATGTCTACCTATCGTAGCAATAGTGTTCTAATGCTTCTTAAAACGCGATATCGCATCTCATTTCTATGTTTCATGGTAAGATATAATATGATTTGCGAAGTGTTATGTTTTCCTCGTCTACACTTCAAATGAATGTGAATGCGACACTTTCTCGCTAGGAAATAGCGTTTGCAGATGCCTACGTATCGTAGCAATAGATTTCTAATGCTTCTTAAAACGCGAGATCGCATCCCATTTCTATGTTTCATGGTAAGATATAAAATGATTTGCGAAGTGTTATGTTCTCCTCGTCTACACTTCAAATGAATGTAAATGCGACACTTCCTTGCTAGGAAATAGCGTCTGCAGATGTCTAGGTATCGTAGCAATAGAGTTCTAATGCTTCTTAAAACGAGATATTGCATTTCATATCTATGTTTCATGATAAGATATAATAATCATAGTGAAGTGTTATGCATTCCTCGTCTACACTTCAAATGAATGTAAATGCGACACTTCCTTGCAAGGAAATAGCGTTTGCAGATGTCTACGTATCGTAGCAATAGAGTTCTTATGATTCTTAAAACGCGATATCGCATCTCATTTCTATGTTTCATGGTAAGATATAATATGATTTGCGAAGTGTTATGTATTCCTCGTCTACACATGAACTGAATGTAAATGCGACACTTCCTTGCAAGGAAATAGCGTTTGCAAATGTCTACCTATCGTAGCAATAGTGTTCTAATGCTTCTTAAAACGCGATATCGCATCTCATTTCTATGTTTCATGATAAGATATAATATGATT
This sequence comes from Xylocopa sonorina, assembly GCF_050948175.1. Lineage (NCBI taxonomy): Eukaryota > Metazoa > Arthropoda > Insecta > Hymenoptera > Apidae > Xylocopa > Xylocopa sonorina. The sequence goes on along the minus strand of NW_027490647.1, from coordinate 68,048 downwards.
TGCGAAGTGTCATGTATTCCTCGTCTACACTTCAAATGAATGTAAATGCGACACTTCCTTGCAAGGAAATAGCGTTTGCAGATGTCTACGTATCGTAGCAATAGAGTTCTAATGCTTCTTAAGACGCGATATCGCATCTCATTTCTATGTTTCATGGTAAGATATAATATGACTTGCGAAGTGTTATGTATTCCTCGTCTACACTTCAAATGAATGTAAATGCGACACTTCCTTGCTAGGAAATAGCGTCTGCAGATGTCTAGGTATAGTAGCAATAGAGTTCTAATGCTTCTTAAAACGCGATATCGCATCTCATTTCTATGTTTCATGGTAAGATATAATATGAATTGCGAAGTGTTATGTATTCCTCGTCTACACTTCAAATGAATGTAAATGCGACACTTCCTTGCAAGGAAATAGCGTTTGCAGATGTCTACGTATCGTAGCAATAGAGTTCTAATGCTTCTTAAAACGCGATATCGCATCTCATTTCTATGTTTCATGGTAAGATATAATATGACTTGCGAAGTGTTATGTATTCCTCGTCTACACTTCAAATGAATGTAAATGCGACACTTCCTTGCTAGGAAATAGCGTCTGCAGATGGCTAGGTATCGTAGCAATAGAGTTCTAATGCTTCTTAAAACGCGATATCGCATCTCATTTCTATGTTTCATGGTAAGATATAATATTATTTGCGAAGTGTTATGTATTCCTCGTCTACACATCAAATGAATGTAAATGCGACACTTCCTTGCTAGGAAATAGCGTCTGCAGATGTCTAGGTATCGTAGCAATAGAGTTCTAATGCTTCTTAAAACGCGATATCGCATCTCATTTCTATGTTTCATGGTAAGATATAATATGATTTGCGAAGTGTTATGTATTCCTCGTCTACACTTCAAATGAATGTAAATGCGACACTTCCTTGCAAGGAAATAGCGTTTGCAAATGTCTACCTATCGTAGCAATAGTGTTCTAATGCTTCTTAAAACGCGATATCGCATCTCATTTCTATGTTTCATGATAAGATATAATATGATTTGCGAAGTGTCATGTATTCCTCGTCTACACTTCAAATGAATGTGAATGCGACACTTCCTTGCAAGGAAATAACGTTTGCAGATGTCTACGTATCGTAGCAATAGAGTTCTAATGCTTCTTAAAACGCGATATCGCATCTCATTTCTATGTTTCATGGTAAGATATAATATGATTTGCGAAGTGTTATGTTTTCCTCGTCTACACTTCAAATGAATGTGAATGCGACACTTTCTCGCTAGGAAATAGCGTTTGCAGATGCCTACGTATCGTAGCAATAGATTTCTAATGCTTCTTAAAACGCGAGATCGCATCCCATTTCTATGTTTCATGGTAAGATATAAAATGATTTGCGAAGTGTTATGTACTCCTCGTCTACACTTCAAATGAATGTAAATGCGACACTTCCTTGCAAGGAAATAGCGTTTGCAGATGTCTACGTATCGTAGCAATAGAGTTCTTATGATTCTTAAAACGCGATATCGCATCTCATTTCTATGTTTCATGGTAAGATATAATATGATTTGCGAAGTGTTATGTATTCCTCGTCTACACATGAACTGAATGTAAATGCGACACTTCCTTGCAAGGAAATAGCGTTTGCAAATGTCTACCTATCGTAGCAATAGTGTTCTAATGCTTCTTAAAACGCGATATCGCATCTCATTTCTATGTTTCATGATAAGATATAATATGATTTGCGAAGTGTCATGTATTCCTCGTCTACACTTCAAATGAATGTAAATGCGACACTTCCTTGCAAGGAAATAGCGTTTGCAGATGTCTACGTATCGTAGCAATAGAGTTCTAATGCTTCTTAAAACGCGATATCGCATCTCATTTCTATGTTTCATGGTAAGATATAATATGACTTGCGAAGTGTTATGTATTCCTCGTCTACACTTCAAATGAATGTAAATGCGACACTTCCTTGCTAGGAAATAGCGTCTGCAGATGTCTAGGTATCGTAGCAATAGAGTTCTAATGCTTCTTAAAACGCGATATCGCATCTCATTTCTATGTTTCATGGTAAGATATAATATGATTTGCGAAGTGTTATGTATTCCTCGTCTACACTTCAAATGAATGTAAATGCGGCACTTCTTTGCAAGGAAATAGCGTTTGCAGATGTCTACGTATCGTAGCAATAGAGTTCTTATGATTCTTAAAACGCGATATCATTTCTATGTTTCATGGCATCTCATTTCTATGTTTCATGGTAAGATATAATATTATTTGCGAAGTGTTATGTATTCCTCGTCTACACATCAAATGAATGTAAATGCGACACTTCCTTGCAAGGAAATAGCGTTTGCAGATGTCTACGTATCAAAGCAATAGAGTTCAAATGCTTCTTAAAACGAGATATTGCATCTCATATCTATGTTTCATGATAAGATATAATATTCATTGCGAAGTGTTATGCATTCCTCGTCTACGATTCAAGTGAATGTAAATGCGACACTTCCTTGCAAGGAAATAGCGTTTGCAGATGTCTACGTATCGTAGCAATAGAGTTCTATTGCTTCTTAAAACGCGATATCGCATCTCATTTCTATGTTTCATGGTAAGATATAATATGATTTGCGAAGTGTTATGTATTCCTCGTCTACACATCAAATGAATGTAAATGCGACACTTCCTTGCAGGGAAATAGCGTTTGCAGATGTCTACGTATCGTAGCAATAGAGTTCTAATGCTTCTTAAAACGCGATATCGCATCTCATTTCTATGTTTCATGGTAAGATGTAATATGACTTGCGAAGTGTTATGTATTCCTCGTCTACACTTCAAATGAATGTAAATGCGACACCTCCTTGCTAGGAAATAGCGTCTGCAGATGTCTAGGTATCGTAGCAATAGAGTTCTAATGCTTCTTAAAACGAGATATTGCATTTCATATCTATGTTTCATGATAAGATATAATAATCATAGTGAAGTGTTATGCATTCCTCGTCTACACTTCAAATGAATGTAAATGCGACACTTCCTTGCAAGGAAATAGCGTTTGCAGATGTCTACGTATCGTAGCAATAGAGTTCTTATGATTCTTAAAACGCGATATCGCATCTCATTTCTATGTTTCATGGTAAGATATAATATGATTTGCGAAGTGTTATGTATTCCTCGTCTACACATGAACTGAATGTAAATGCGACACTTCCTTGCAAGGAAATAGCGTTTGCAAATGTCTACCTATCGTAGCAATAGTGTTCTAATGCTTCTTAAAACGCGATATCGCATCTCATTTCTATGTTTCATGATAAGATATAATATGATTTGCGAAGTGTCATGTATTCCTCGTCTACACTTCAAATGAATGTAAATGCGACACTTCCTTGCAAGGAAATAGCGTTTGCAGATGTCTACGTATCGTAGCAATAGAGTTCTAATGCTTCTTAAAACGCGATATCGCATCTCATTTCTATGTTTCATGGTAAGATATAATATGACTTGCGAAGTGTTATGTATTCCTCGTCTACACTTCAAATGAATGTAAATGCGACACTTCCTTGCTAGGAAATAGCGTCTGCAGATGTCTAGGTATCGTAGCAATAGAGTTCTAATGCTTCTTAAAACGCGATATCGCATCTCATTTCTATGTTTCATGGTAAGATATAATATGATTTGCGAAGTGTTATGTATTCCTCGTCTACACTTCAAATGAATGTAAATGCGACACTTCCTTGCAAGGAAATAGCGTTTGCAGATGTCTACGTATCGTAGCAATAGAGTTCTAATGCTTCTTAAAACGCGATATCGCATCTCATTTCTATGTTTCATGGTAAGATATAATATGATTTGCGAAGTGTTATGTATTCCTCGTCTACACATGAACTGAATGTAAATGCGACACTTCCTTGCAAGGAAATAGCGTTTGCAAATGTCTACCTATCGTAGCAATAGTGTTCTAATGCTTCTTAAAACGCGATATCGCATCTCATTTCTATGTTTCATGATAAGATATAATATGATTTGCGAAGTGTCATGTATTCCTCGTCTACACTTCAAATGAATGTAAATGCGACACTTCCTTGCAAGGAAATAGCGTTTGCAGATGTCTACGTATCGTAGCAATAGAGTTCTAATGCTTCTTAAAACGCGATATCGCATCTCATTTCTATGTTTCATGGTAAGATATAATATGACTTGCGAAGTGTTATGTATTCCTCGTCTACACTTCAAATGAATGTAAATGCGACACTTCCTTGCTAGGAAATAGCGTCTGCAGATGTCTAGGTATCGTAGCAATAGAGTTCTAATGCTTCTTAAAACGCGATATCGCATCTCATTTCTATGTTTCATGGTAAGATATAATATGATTTGCGAAGTGTTATGTATTCCTCGTCTACACTTCAAATGAATGTAAATGCGACACTTCCTTGCAAGGAAATAGCGTTTGCAGATGTCTACGTATCGTAGCAATAGAGTTCTAATGCTTCTTAAAACGCGATATCGCATCTCATTTCTATGTTTCATGGTAAGATATAATATGACTTGCGAAGTGTTATGTATTCCTCGTCTACACTTCAAATGAATGTAAATGCGACACTTCCTTGCTAGGTAATAGCGTCTGCAGATGTCTAGGTATCGTAGCAATAGAGTTCTAATGCTTCTTAAAACGCGATATCGCATCTCATTTCTATGTTTCATGGTAAGATATAATATGATTTGCGAAGTGTTATGTATTCCTCGTCTACACTTCAAATGAATGTAAATGCGGCACTTCTTTGCAAGGAAATAGCGTTTGCAGATGTCTACGTATCGTAGCAATAGAGTTCTTATGATTCTTAAACGCGATATCATTTCTATGTTTCATGGCATCTCATTTCTATGTTTCATGGTAAGATATAATATTATTTGCGAAGTGTTATGTATTCCTCGTCTACACATCAAATGAATGTAAATGCGACACTTCCTTGCAAGGAAATAGCGTTTGCAGATGTCTACGTATCAAAGCAATAGAGTTCAAATGCTTCTTAAAACGAGATATTGCATCTCATATCTATGTTTCATGATAAGATATAATATTCATTGCGAAGTGTTATGCATTCCTCGTCTACGATTCAAGTGAATGTAAATGCGACACTTCCTTGCAAGGAAATAGCGTTTGCAGATGTCTACGTATCGTAGCAATAGAGTTCTATTGCTTCTTAAAACGCGATATCGCATCTCATTTCTATGTTTCATGGTAAGATATAATATGATTTGCGAAGTGTTATGTATTCCTCGTCTACACATCAAATGAATGTAAATGCGACACTTCCTTGCAGGGAAATAGCGTTTGCAGATGTCTACGTATCGTAGCAATAGAGTTCTAATGCTTCTTAAAACGCGATATCGCATCTCATTTCTATGTTTCATGGTAAGATGTAATATGACTTGCGAAGTGTTATGTATTCCTCGTCTACACTTCAAATGAATGTAAATGCGACACTTCCTTGCTAGGAAATAGCGTCTGCAGATGTCTAGGTATCGTAGCAATAGAGTTCTAATGCTTCTTAAAACGCGAAATCGCATCTCATTTCTATGTTTCATGGTAAGATATAATATGATTTGCGAAGTGTTATGTATTCCTCGTCTACACTTCAGATGAATGTAAATGCGACACTTCCTTGCAAGGAAATAGCGTCTGCAGATGCCTACGTATCGTAGCAATAGATTTCTAATGCTTCTTAAAACGCGAGATCGCATCCCATTTCTATGTTTCATGGTAAGATATAAAATGATTTGCGAAGTGTTATGTATTCCTCGTCTACACTTCAAATGAATGTAAATGCGACACTTCCTTGCTAGGAAATAGCGTCTGCAGATGTCTAGGTATCGTAGCAATAGAGTTCTAATGCTTCTTAAAACGAGATATTGCATTTCATATCTATGTTTCATGATAAGATATAATAATCATTGTGAAGTGTTATGCATTCCTCGTCTACACTTCAAATGAATGTAAATGCGACACTTCCTTGCAAGGAAATAGCGTTTGCAGATGTCTACGTATCGTAGCAATGGAGTTCTTATGATTCTTAAAACGCGATATCGCATCTCATTTCTATGTTTCATGGTAAGATATAATATGATTTGCGAAGTGTTATGTATTCCTCGTCTACACATGAACTGAATGTAAATGCGACACTTCCTTGCAAGGAAATAGCGTTTGCAAATATCTACCTATCGTAGCAATAGAGTTCTAATGCTTCTTAGAACGCGATATCGCATCTCATTTCTATATTTCATGGTAAGATATAATATGATTTGCGAAGTGTTATGTATTCCTCGTCTACACTTCAAATGAATGTAAATGCGACACTTCCTTGCAAGGAAATAGCGTTTGCAAATGTCTACCTATCGTAGCAATAGTGTTCTAATGCTTCTTAAAACGCGATATCGCATCTCATTTCTATGTTTCATGGTAAGATATAATATGATTTGCGAAGTGTTATGTTTTCCTCGTCTACACTTCAAATGAATGTGAATGCGACACTTTCTCGCTAGGAAATAGCGTTTGCAGATGCCTACGTATCGTAGCAATAGATTTCTAATGCTTCTTAAAACGCGAGATCGCATCCCATTTCTATGTTTCATGGTAAGATATAAAATGATTTGCGAAGTGTTATGTTCTCCTCGTCTACACTTCAAATGAATGTAAATGCGACACTTCCTTGCTAGGAAATAGCGTCTGCAGATGTCTAGGTATCGTAGCAATAGAGTTCTAATGCTTCTTAAAACGAGATATTGCATTTCATATCTATGTTTCATGATAAGATATAATAATCATAGTGAAGTGTTATGCATTCCTCGTCTACACTTCAAATGAATGTAAATGCGACACTTCCTTGCAAGCAAATAGCGTTTGCAGATGTCTACGTATCGTAGCAATAGAGTTCTTATGATTCTTAAAACGCGATATCGCATCTCATTTCTATGTTTCATGGTAAGATATAATATGATTTGCGAAGTGTTATGTATTCCTCGTCTACACATGAACTGAATGTAAATGCGACACTTCCTTGCAAGGAAATAGCGTTTGCAAATGTCTACCTATCGTAGCAATAGTGTTCTAATGCTTCTTAAAACGCGATATCGCATCTCATTTCTATGTTTCATGATAAGATATAATATGATTTGCGAAGTGTCATGTATTCCTCGTCTACACTTCAAATGAATGTAAATGCGACACTTCCTTGCAAGGAAATAGCGTTTGCAGATGTCTACGTATCGTAGCAATAGAGTTCTAATGCTTCTTAAGACGCGATATCGCATCTCATTTCTATGTTTCATGGTAAGATATAATATGACTTGCGAAGTGTTATGTATTCCTCGTCTACACTTCAAATGAATGTAAATGCGACACTTCCTTGCTAGGAAATAGCGTCTGCAGATGTCTAGGTATAGTAGCAATAGAGTTCTAATGCTTCTTAAAACGCGATATCGCATCTCATTTCTATGTTTCATGGTAAGATATAATATGAATTGCGAAGTGTTATGTATTCCTCGTCTACACTTCAAATGAATGTAAATGCGACACTTCCTTGCAAGGAAATAGCGTTTGCAGATGTCTACGTATCGTAGCAATAGAGTTCTAATGCTTCTTAAAACGCGATATCGCATCTCATTTCTATGTTTCATGGTAAGATATAATATGACTTGCGAAGTGTTATGTATTCCTCGTCTACACTTCAAATGAATGTAAATGCGACACTTCCTTGCTAGGAAATAGCGTCTGCAGATGGCTAGGTATCGTAGCAATAGAGTTCTAATGCTTCTTAAAACGCGATATCGCATCTCATTTCTATGTTTCATGGTAAGATATAATATGATTTGCGAAGTGTTATGTATTCCTCGTCTACACTTCAAATGAATGTAAATGCGACACTTCCTTGCAAGGAAATAGCGTTTGCAAATTTCTACGTATCGTAGCAATAGAGTTCTAATGCTTCTTAAATCGCGATATCGCATATCATTTCTATGTTTCATGGTAAGATATAATATGATTTGCGAAGTGTTATGTTTTCCTCTTCTACACTTCAAATGAATGTGAATGCGACACTTTCTCGCTAGGAAATAGCGTTTGCAGATGCCTACGTATCGTAGCAATAGATTTCTAATGCTTCTAAAAACGCGAGATCGCATCCCATTTCTATGTTTCATGGTAAGGTATAAAATGATTTGCGAAGTGTTATGTATTCCTCGTCTACACTTCAAATGAATGTAACGACACTTCCTTGCTAGGAAATAGCGTCTGCAGATGTCTAGGTATCGTAGCAATAGAGTTCTAATGCTTCTTAAAACGCGATATCGCATCTCATTTCTATGTTTCATGGTAAGATATAATATGATTTGCGAAGTGTTATGTATTCCTCGTCTACACTTCAAATGAATGTAAATGCGACACTTCCTTGCAAGGAAATAGCGTTTGCAAATGTCTACGTATCGTAGCAATAGAGTTCTAATGCTTCTTAAAACGCGACATCGCATCTCATTTCTATGTTTCATGGTAAGATATAATATGATTTGCGAAGTGTCATGTATTCCTCGTCTACACTTGAAATGAATGTAAATGCGACACTTCCTTGCAAGGAAATAGCGTTTGCAGATGTCTACGTATCGTAGCAATAGAGTTCTAATGCTTCTTAAAACGCGATATCGCATCTCATTTCTATGTTTCATGGTAAGATATAATATTATTTGCGAAGTGTTATGTATTCCTCGTCTACACATCAAATGAATGTAAATGCGACACTTCCTTGCTAGGAAATAGCGTCTGCAGATGTCTAGGTATCGTAGCAATAGAGTTCTAATGCTTCTTAAAACGCGATATCGCATCTCATTTCTATGTTTCATGGTAAGATATAATATGATTTGCGAAGTGTTATGTATTCCTCGTCTACACTTCAAATGAATGTAAATGCGACACTTCCTTGCAAGGAAATAGCGTTTGCAAATGTCTACCTATCGTAGCAATAGTGTTCTAATGCTTCTTAAAACGCGATATCGCATCTCATTTCTATGTTTCATGATAAGATATAATATGATTTGCGAAGTGTTATGTATTCCTCGTCTACACATCAACTGAATGTAAATGCGACACTTCCTTGCAAGGAAATAGCGCTTGCAGATGTCTACGTATCGTAGCAATAGAGTTCTTATGATTCTTAAAACGCGATATCGCATCTCATTTCTATGTTTCATGGTAAGATATAATATGATTTGCGAAGTGTTATGTATTCCTCGTCTACACTTCAAATGAATGTAAATGCGGCACTTCTTTGCAAGGAAATAGCGTTTGCAGATATCTACGTATCGTAGCAATAGAGTTCTTATGATTCTTAAAACGCGATATCATTTCTATGTTTCATGGCATCTCATTTCTATGTTTCATGGTAAGATATAATATTATTTGCGAAGTGTTATGTATTCCTCGTCTACACATCAAATGAATGTAAATGCGACACTTCCTTGCAAGGAAATAGCGTTTGCAGATGTCTACGTATCAAAGCAATAGAGTTCAAATGCTTCTTAAAACGAGATATTGCATCTCATATCTATGTTTCATGATAAGATATAATATTCATTGCGAAGTGTTATGCATTCCTCGTCTACGATTCAAGTGAATGTAAATGCGACACTTCCTTGCAAGGAAATAGCGTTTGCAGATGTCTACGTATCGTAGCAATAGAGTTCTATTGCTTCTTAAAACGCGATATCGCATCTCATTTCTATGTTTCATGGTAAGATATAATATGATTTGCGAAGTGTTATGTATTCCTCGTCTACACATCAAATGAATGTAAATGCGACACTTCCTTGCAGGGAAATAGCGTTTGCAGATGTCTACGTATCGTAGCAATAGAGTTCTAATGCTTCTTAAAACGCGATATCGCATCTCATTTCTATGTTTCATGGTAAGATGTAATATGACTTGCGAAGTGTTATGTATTCCTCGTCTACACTTCAAATGAATGTAAATGCGACACTTCCTTGCTAGGAAATAGCGTCTGCAGATGTCTAGGTATCGTAGCAATAGAGTTCTAATGCTTCTTAAAACGCGAAATCGCATCTCATTTCTATGTTTCATGGTAAGATATAATATGATTTGCGAAGTGTTATGTATTCCCCGCCTACACTTCAAATGAATGTAAATGCGACACTTCCTTGCAAGGAAATAGCGTTTGCAAATGTCTACCTATCGTAGCAATAGTGTTCTAATGCTTCTTAAAACGCGATATCGCATCTCATTTCTATGTTTCATGATAAGATATAATATGATTTGCGAAGTGTCATGTATTCCTCGTCTACACTTCAAATGAATGTAAATGCGACACTTCCTTGCAAGGAAATAGCGTTTGCAGATGTCTACGTATCGTAGCAATAGAGTTCTAATGCTTCTTAGAACGCGATATCGCATCTCATTTCTATGTTTCATGGTAAGATATAATATGATTTGCGAAGTGTTATGTATTCCTCGTCTCCACATCAACTGAATGTAAATGCGACACTTCCTTGCAAGGAAATAGCGTTTGCGGATGTCTACGTATCGTAGCAATGGATTTCTAATGCTTCTTAAAAGGCGATATCGCATCTCATTTCTATGTTTCACGGTAAGGTATAATATGATTTGCGAAGTGTTATGTATTCCTCGTCTACACTTCAAATGAATGTAAATGCGACACTTCTTTGCAAGGAAATAGCGTTTGCAGATGTCTACGTATCGTTGCAATAGAGTTCTAGTGCTTCTTAAAACGCGATATCGCACCTCATTTCTATGTTTCATGGTAAGATATAATATGATTTGCGATGTGTTATGTATTCCTCGTCTACACATCAAATGAATGTAAATACGACCCTTTCTTGCAAGGAAATAGCGTTTGCAGATGTCTACGTATCGAAGCAATAGAGTTCAAATGCTTCTTAAAACGAGATATTGCATCTCATACCTATGTTTCATGGTAAGATATAATATGATTTGCGAAGTGTCATGTATTCCTCGTCTACACTTCAAATGAATGTAAATGCGACACTTCCTTGCAAGGAAATAGCGTTTGCAGATGTCTACGTATCGTAGCAATGGATTTCTGGTGCTCTTAAAAGGCGATATCGCATTACATTTCTATGTTTCATGGTAAGGTATAATATGATTTGCGAAGTGTTATGTATTCCTCGTCTACACTTCAAATGAATGTAAAGGCGACACTTCTTTGCAAGGAAATAGCGTTTGCAGATGTCTACGTATCGTTGCAATAGAGTTCTTATGATTCTTAAAACGCGATATCGCATCTCATTTCTATGTTTCATGGTAGGATATAATATCATTTGCGGAGTGTTATGTACTCCTCGTCTACACTTCAATGAATGTAAATGCGACTCTTCCTTGCAAGGAAATAGCGTTTGCAAATGTCTACCTATCGTAGCAGTAGTGTTCTAATACTTCTTAAAACGCGATATCGCATCTCATTTCTATGTTTCATGGTAAGATATAATATGATTTGCGAAGTGTTATGTATTCCTCGTCTACACTTCAAATGAATGTAAATGCGACACTTTCTTGCAAGGAAATAGCGTTTGCAGATGTCTAGGTATCGTAGCATTGGATTTCTGATGCTTCTTAAAACGAGATATTGCATCTCATATCTATGTTTCATGATAAGATATAATATTCATTGCGAAGTGTTATGCATTCCTCGTCTACGATTCAAATGAATGAAAATGCGACACTTCCTTGCAAGGAAATAGCGTTTGCAGATGTCTACGTATCGTAGCAATAGAGTTCTAATGCTTCTTAAAACGCGATATCGCACCTCATTTCTATGTTTCATGGTAAGATATAATATGATTTGCGATGTGTTATGTATTCCTCGTCTACATATCAAATGAATGTAAATACGACACTTTCTTGCAAGGAAATAGCGTTTGCAGATGTCTACGTATCGAAGCAATAGAGTTCAAATGCTTCTTAAAACGAGATATTGCATCTCATACCTATGTTTCATGGTAAGATATAATATGATTTGCGAAGTGTCATGTATTCCTCGTCTACACTTCAAATGAATGTAAATGCGACACTTCCTTGCAAGGAAATAGCGTTTGCAGATGTCTACGTATCGTAGCAATGGATTTCTGGTGCTTCTTAAAAGTCGATATCGCATTACATTTCTATGTTTCATGGTAAGGTATAATATGATTTGCGAAGTGTTATGTATTCCTCGTCTACACTTCAAATGAATGTAAATGCGACACTTCTTTGCAAGGAAATAGCGTTTGCAGATGTCTACGTATCGTTGCAATAGAGTTCTTATGATTCTTAAAACGCGATATCGCATCTCATTTCTATGTTTCATGGTAAGATATAGTATGATTTGCGGAGTGTTATGTATTCCTCGTCTACACTTCAAATGAATGTAAATGCGACACTTCCTTGCAAGGAAATAGCGTTTGCAGATGTCTACGTATAGTAGCAATAGAGTTCTTATGATTCTTAAAATGCGATATCGCATCTCATTTCTATGTTTCATGGTAAGATATAATATGATTTGCGAAGTGTTATGTATTCAACGTCTACACTTCAAATGAATGTAAATGCGACTCTTCTTTGCAAGGAAATAGCGTTTGCAGATGTCTACGTATCGTAGCAATAGAGTTCTTATGATTCTTAAAACGCGATATCGCATCTCATTTCTATGTTTCGTGGTAAGATATAATACGATTTGCGGAGTGTTATGTACTCCTCGTCTACACTTCAAATGAATGTAAATGCGACACTTCCTTGCAAGGAAATAGCGTTTGCAAATGTCTACCTATCGTAGCAGTAGTGTTCTAATACTTCTTAGAACGCGATGTCGCATCTCATTTCTACGTTTCATGGTAAGATATAATATGATTTGCGAACTGTTATGTATTCCTCGTCTACACTTCAAATGAATGTAAATGCGACACTTTCTTGCAAGGAAATAGCGTTTGCAGATGTCTACGTATCGAAGCAATAGAGTTCAAATGCTTCTTAAAACGAGATATTGCATCTCATACCTATGTTTCATGGTAAGATATAATATGATTTGCGAAGTGTCATGTATTCCTCGTCTACACTTCAAATGAATGTAAATGCGACACTTCCTTGCAAGGAAATAGCGTTTGCAGATGTCTGCGTATCGTAGCAATGGATTTCTGGTGCTTCTTAAAAGGCGATATCGCATTACATTTCTATGTTTCATGGTAAGGTATAATATGATTTGCGAAGTGTTATGTATTCCTCGTCTACACTTCAAATGAATGTAAATGCGACACTTCTTTGCAAGGAAATAGCGTTTGCAGATGTCTACGTATCGTTGCAATAGAGTTCTTATGATTCTTAAAACGCGATATCGCATCTCATTTCTATGTTTCATGGTAAGATATAGTATGATTTGCGGAGTGTTATGTATTCCTCGTCTACACTTCAAATGAATATAATGCGACACTTCCTTGCAAGGAAATAGCGTTTGCAGATGTCTACGTATCGTAGCAATAGAGTTCTTATGCTTCTTAAAACGCGATATCGCATCTCATTTCTATGTTTCATGGTAAGATATAATATGATTTGCGAAGTGTTATGTATTCCTCGTCTACACATCAACTGAATGTGACACTTCCTTGCAAGGAATAGACGCTTGCAGATGTCTACGTATCGTAGCAATAGAGTTCTTATGATTCTTAAAACGCGATATCGCATCTCATTTCTATGTTTCATGGTAAGATATAATATGATTTGCGAAGTGTTATGTATTCCTCGTCTACACTTCAAATGAATGTAAAATGCGGCACTTCTTTGCAAGGAAATAGCGTTTGCAGATGTCTACGTATCGTAGCAATAGAGTTCTTATGATTCTTAAAACGCGATATCATTTCTATGTTTTCATGGCATCTCATTTCTATGTTTCATGGTAAGATATAATATTATTTGCGAAGTGTTATGTATTCCTCGTCTACACATCAAATGAATGTAAATGCGACACTTCCTTGCAAGGAAATAGCGTTTGCAGATGTCTACGTATCAAAGCACATAGAGTTCAAATGCTTCTTAAAACGAGATATTGCTCTCATATCTATGTTTCATGATAAGATATAATATTCATTGCGAAGTGTTATGCATTCCTCGTCTACGATTCAAGTGAATGTTAAATGCGACACTTCCTTGCAAGGAAATAGCGTTTGCAGATGTCTACGTATCGTAGCAATAGAGTTCTATTGCTTCTTAAAACGCGATATCGCATCTCATTTCTATGTTTCATGGTAAGATATAATATGATTTGCGAATGTGTTATGCATTCCTCGTCTACACATCAAATGAATGTAAATGCGACACTTCCTTCCAAGGAAATAGCGTTTGCAGATGTCTACGTGTCGTAGCAATAGAGATCTTTGATTCTTAAAACGCGATATCGCATCTCATTTCTATGCTTCATGGTAAGATATATATGATTTGCGAAGTGTCATGTATTCCTCGTCTACACTTCAAATGAATGTAAATGCGACACTTCCTTGCTAGGAAATAGCGTTTGCAGATATCTACGTATCGAAGCAATAGAGTTCAAATGCTTCTTAAAACGAGATATTGCATCTCATATCTATGTTTCATGATAAGATATAATATTCATTGCGAAGTGTTATGCATTCCTCGTCTACGATTCAAATGAATGTAAATGCGACACTTCCTTGCAAGGAAATAGCGTTTGCAGATGTCTACGTATCGTAGCAATAGAGTTCTAATGCTTCTTAAAACGCGATATCGCACCTCATTTCTATGTTTCATGGTAAGATATAATATGATTTGCGATGGTGTTATGTATTCCTCGTCTACATATCAAATGAATGTAAATACGACACTTTCTTGCAAGGAAATAGCGTTTGCAGATGTCTACGTATCGAAGCAATAGAGTTCAAATGCTTCTTAAAACGAGATATTGCATCTCATACCTATGTTTCATGGTAAGATATAATATGATTTGCGAAGTGTCATGTATTCCTCGTCTACACTTCAAATGCTGTAAATGCGACACTTCCTTGCAAGGAAATAGCGTTTGCAGATGTCTACGTATCGTAGCAATGGATTTCTGGTGCTTCTTAAAAGGCGATATCGCATTACATTTCTATGTTTCATGGTAAGGTATAATATGATTTGCGAAGTGTTATGTATTCCTCGTCTACACTTCAAATGAATGTAAATGCGACACTTCTTTGCAAGGAAATAGCGTTTGCAGATGCCTACGTATCGTTGCAATAGAGTTCTTATGATTCTTGAAACGCGATATCGCATCTCATTTCTATGTTTCATGGTAGGATATATATCATTTGCGGAGTGTTATGTACTCCTCGTCTACACTTCAAATGAATGTAATGCGACTCTTCCTTGCAAGGAAATAGCGTTTGCAAATGTCTACCTATCGTAGCAGTAGTGGTTCTAATACTTCTTAAACGCGATATCGCATCTCATTTCTATGTTTCATGGTAAGATATAATATGATTTGCGAAGTGTTATGTATTCCTCGTCTACACTTCAAATGAATGTAAATGCGACACTTTCTTGCAAGGAAATAGCGTTTGCAGATGTCTAGGTATCGTAGCATTGGGATTTCTGATGCTTCTTAAAACGAGATATTGCATCTCATATCTATGTTTCATGATAAGATATAATATTCATTGCGAAGTGTTATGCATTCCTCGTCTACGATTCAAATGAATGAAAATGCGACACTTCCTTGCAAGGAAATAGCGTTTGCAGATGTCTACGTATCGTAGCAATAGAGTTTTAATGCTTCTTAAAACGCGATATCGCACCTCATTTCTATGTTTCATGGTAAGATATAATATGATTTGCGATGTTGTTATGTATTCCTCGTCTACATATCAAATGAATGTAAATACGACACTTTCTTGCAAGGAAATAGCGTTTGCAGATGTCTACGTATCGAAGCAATAGAGTTCAAATGCTTCTTAAAACGAGATATTGCATCTCATACCTATGTTTCATGGTAAGATATAATATGATTGCGAAGTGTCATGTATTCCTCGTCTACACTTCAAATGAATGTAAATGCGACACTTCCTTGCAAGGAAATAGCGTTTGCAGATGGTCTACGTTATCGTAGCAATGGATTTTCTGGTGCTTCTTAAAAGGCGATATCGCATTACATTTCTATGTTTCATGGTAAGGTATAATATGATTGGCGAAGTGTTATGTATTCCTCGTCTACACTTCAAATGAATGTAAATGCGACACTTCTTTGCAAGGAAATAGCGTTTGCAGATGTCTACGTATCGTTGCAATAGAGTTCTTATGATTCTTAAAACGCGATATCGCATCTCATTTCTATGTTTCATGGTAAGATATAGTACTGATTTGCGGAGTGTTATGTATTCCTCGTCTACACTTCAAATGAACTGTAATGCGACACTTCCTTGCAAGGAAATAGCGTTTGCAGATGTCTACGTATAGTAGCAATAGAGTTCTTATGATTCTTAAAATGCGATATCGCATCTCATTTCTATGTTTCATGTAAGATATAATATGATTTGCGAAGTGTTATGTATTCAACGTCTACACCTTCAAATGAATGTAAATGCGACTCTTCTTTGCAAGGAAATAGCGTTTGCAGATGTCTACGTATCGTAGCAATAGAGTTCTTATGATTCTTAAAACGCGATATCGCATCTCATTTCTATGTTTCGTGTAAGATATAATACGATTTGCGGAGTGTTATGTACTCCTCGTCTACACTTCAAATGATGTAAATGCGACACTTCCTTGCAAGGAAATAGCGTTTGCAAATGTCTACCTATCGTAGCAGTAGTGTTCTAATACTTCTTAGAACGCGATGTCGCATCTCATTTCTACGTTTCATGGTAAGATATAATATGATTTGCGAACTGTTATGTATTCCTCGTCTACACTTCAAATGAATGTAAATGCGACACTTTCTTGCAAGGAAAATAGCGTTTGCAGATGTCTACGTATCGAAGCAATAGAGTTCAAATGCTTCTTAAAACGAGATATTGCATCTCATATCTATGTTTCATGATAAGATATAATATTCATTGCGAAGTGTTATGCATTCCTCGTCTACGATTCAAATGAATGAAAATGCGACACTTCCTTGCAAGGAAATAGCGTTTGCAGATGTCTACGTATCGTAGCAATAGAGTTCTAATGCTTCTTAAAACGCGATATCGCATCTCATTTCTATGTTTCATGGTAAGATATTAATATTAATTTGCGAAGTGTCCTGTATTCCTCGTCTACACTTCAAATGAATGTAAATGCGACACTTCTCGCAAGGAATAGCGTTTGCAGATGTCTACGTATCGTAGCAATAGAGTTCTAATGCTTCTTAAAACGCGATATCGCATCTCATTTCTATGTTTCATGGTAAGATATAATATGATTTGCGAAGTGTTATGTATTCCTCGTCTACACATCAACTGAATGTAAATGCGACACTTTCCTTGCAAGGAAATAGCGCTTGCAGATGTCTACGTATCGTAGCAATAGTGTTCTTATGATTCTTAAAACGCGATATCGCATATCATTTCTATGTTTCATGGTAAGATATAATATGATTTGCGAAGTGTCATGTATTCCTCGTCTACACTTCAAATGAATGTAAATGCGACACTTCCTTGCAAGGAAATAGCGTTTGCAGATGTCTACGTATCGTAGCAATGGATTTCTAATGCTTCTTAAAAGGCGATATCGCATCTCATTTCTATGTTTCATGGTAAGGTATAATATGATTTGCGAAGTGATATGTATTCAACGTCTACACTTCAAATGAATGTAAATGCGACTCTTCTTTGCAAGTAAATAGCGTTTGCAGATGTCTACGTATCGTAGCAATAGAGTTCTTATGATTCTTAAAACGCGATATCGCATCTCATTTCTATGTTTCGTGGTAAGATATAATACGATTTGCGGAGTGTTATGTACTCCTCGTCTACACTTCAAATGAATGTAAATGCGACACTTCCTTGCAAGGAAATAGCGTTTGCAAATGTCTACCTATCGTAGCAGTAGTGTTCTAATACTTCTTAGAACGCGATGTCGCATCTCATTTCTATGTTTCATGGTAAGATATAATATGATTTGCGAACTGTTATGTATTCCTCGTCTACACTTCAAATGAATGTAAATGCGACACTTTCTTGCAAGGAAATAGCGTTTGCAGATGTCTACGTATCGAAGCAATAGAGTTCAAATGCTTCTTAAAACGAGATATTGCATCTCATATCTATGTTTCATGATAAGATATAATATTCATTGCGAAGTGTTATGCATTCCTCGTCTACGATTCAAATGAATGAAAATGCGACACTTCCTTGCAAGGAAATAGCGTTTGCAGATGTCTACGTATTTGTAGCAATAGAGTTCTAATGCTTCTTAAAACGCGATATCGCATCTCATTTCTATGTTTCATGGTAAGATATAATATGATTTGCGAAGTGTTATGTATTCCTCGTCTACACTTCAAATGAATGTAAATGCGACACTTCCTTGCAAGGAAATAGCGTTTGCACATGTCTACCTACCGTAGCAATAGTGTTCTAATGCTTCTTAAAACGCGATATCGCATCTCATTTCTATGTTTCATGGTAAGATATAATATTATTTGCGAAGTGTCATGTATTCCGCGTCTACACTTCAATTGAATGTAAATGCGACACTTCCTCGCAAGGAAATAGCGTTTGCAGATGTCTACGTATCGTAGCAATAGAGTTCTAATGCTTCTTAAAACGCGATATCGCATCTCATTTCTATGTTTCATGGTAAGATATAATATGATTTGCGAAGTGTTATGTATTCCTCGTCTACACATCAACTGAATGTAAATGCGACACTTCCTTGCAAGGAAATAGCGCTAGCAGATGTCTACGTATCGTAGCAATAGTGTTCTTATGATTCTTAAAACGCGATATCGCATCTCATTTCTATGTTTCATGGTAAGATATAATATGATTTGCGAAGTGTCATGTATTCCTCGTCTACACTTCAAATGAATGTAAATGCGACACTTCCTTGCAAGGAAATAGCGTTTGCAGATGTCTACGTATCGTAGCAATGGATTTCTAATGCTTCTTAAAAGGCGATATCGCATCTCATTTCTATGTTTCATGGTAAGGTATAATATGATTTGCGAAGTGTTATGTATTCCTCGTCTACACTTCAAATGAATGTAAATGCGACACTTCTTTGCAAGGAAATAGCGTTTGCAGATGTCTACGTATCGTAGCAATAGAGTTCTAATGCTTCTTAAAACGCGATATCGCATCTCATTTCTATGTTTCATGGTAAGATATAATATGATTTGCGAAGTGTTATGTATTCCTCGTCTACACTTCAAATGAATGTAAATGCGACACTTTCTTGCAAGGAAATAGCGTTTGCAGATGTCTACGTATCGTAGCATTGGATTTCTGATGCGTCTTAAAACGAGATATTGCATCTCATATCTATGTTTCATGATAAGATATAATATTCATTGCGAAGTGTTATGCATTCCTCGTCTACGATTCAAATGAATGAAAATGCGACACTTCCTTGCAAGGAAATAGCGTTTGCAGATGTCTACGTATCGTAGCAATAGAGTTCTAATGCTTCTTAAAACGCGATATCACATCTCATTTCTATGTTTCATGGTAAGATATAATATGATTTGCGAAGTGTTATGTATTCCTCGTCTACACTTCAAATTAATGTGAATGCGACACTTCCTCGCTAGGAAATAGCGTTTGCAGATGTCTGCGTATCGTAGCAGTAGAGTTCTAATGCTTCTTAAAACGCGATATCGCATCTCATTTCTATGTTTCATGGTAAGATATAATATGATTTGCGAAGTGTCATGTATTCCTCGTCTACACTTCAAACGAATGTAAATGCGACACTTCCTTGCAAGGAAATAGCGTTTGCAGATGTCTACGTATCGTAGCAATGGATTTCTAATGCTTCTTAAAAGGCGATATCGCATCTCATTTCTATGTTTCATGGTAAGGTATAATATGATTTGCGAAGTGTTATGTATTCCTCGTCTACACTTCAAATGAATGTAAATGCGACACTTCTTTGCAAGGAAATAGCGTTTGCAGATGTCTACGTATCGTAGCAATAGAGTTCTAATGCTTCTTAAAACGCGATATCGCATCTCATTTCTATGTTTCATGGTAAGATATAATATGATTTGCGAAGTGTTATGTATTCCTCGTCTACACTTCAAATGAATGTAAATGCGACACTTCCTTGCAAGGAAATAGCGTTTGCAGATGTCTACGTATCGAAGCAATAGAGTTCAAATGCTTCTTAAAACGAGATATTGCATCTCATATCTATGTTTCATGATAAGATATAATATTCATTGCGAAGTGTTATGCATTCCTCGTCTACGATTCAAATGAATGAAAATGCGACACTTCCTTGCAAGGAAATAGCGTTTGCAGATGTCTACGTATCGAAGCAATAGAGTTCAAATGCTTCTTAAAACGAGATATTGCATCTCATATCTATGTTTCATGATAAGATATAATATTCATTGCGAAGTGTTATGCATTCCTCGTCTACGATTCAAATGAATGAAAATGCGACACTTCCTTGCAAGGAAATAGCGTTTGCAGATGTCTACGTATCGTAGCAATAGAGTTCTAATGCTTCTTAAAACGCGATATCGCATCTCATTTCTATGTTTCATGGTAAGATATAATATGATTTGCGAAGTGTTATGTATTCCTCGTCTACACATCAAATGAATGTAAATGCGACACTTTCTTGCAAGGAAATAGCGTTTGCAGATGTCTACGTATCGAAGCAATAGAGATCAAATGCTTCTTAAAACGAGATATTGCATCTCATACCTATGTTTCATGGTAAGATATAATATGATTTGCGAAGTGTCATGTATTCCACCTCTACACTTCAAATGAATGTAAATGCGACACTTCCTTGCAAGGAAATAGCTTTTGCAGATGTCTACGTATCGTAGCAATGGATTTCTGATGCTTCTTAAAAGGCGATATCGCATTTCATTTCTATGTTTCATGGTAAGGTATAATATGATTTGCGAAGTGTTATGTATTCCTCGTGTACACTTCAAATGAATGTAAATGCGACACATCCTTGCAAGGAAATAGCGTTTGCAGATGTCTACGTATCGTAGCAATAGAGTTGTTATGATTCTTAAAATGCGATATCGCATCCCATTTCTATGTTTCATGGTAAGATATAATATGATTTGCGAAGTGTTATGTATTCATCGTCTACACTTTAAATGAATGTAAATGCGACACTTCCTTGCAAGGAAATAGCGTTTGCAGATGTCTACGTATCGTAGCAATAGAGTTCCAATGCTTCTTAAAACGCGATATCGCATCGCATTTCTATGTTTCATGGTAAGATATAATATGATTTGCGAAGTGTTATGTATTCCTCGTCTACACTTCAAACGAATGTGAATGTGACACTTCCTCGCTAGGAAATAGCGTTTGCAGATGTCTGCGTATCGTAGCAGTAGAGTTCTAATGCTTCTTAAAACGCGATATCGCATCTCATTTCTATGTTTCATGGTAAGGTATAATATGATTTGCGAAGTGTTATGTATTCCTCGTCTACACTTCAAATGAATGTAAATGCGATACTTTCTTGCAAGGAAATAGCGTTTGCAGATGTCTACGTATCGTAGCAATGGATTTCTGATGCTTCTTAAAGCGCGATATCGCATCTCATTTCTATGTTTCATGGTAAGATATAATATGATTTGCGAAATGTCATGTATTCCTCGTCCACACTTCAAATGAATGTAAATGCGACACTTCCTTGCAAGGAAATAGCGTTTGCAGATGTCTACGTATCGTAGCGATAGAGTTCTAATGATTCTTAAAAGGCGATATCGCATCTCATTTCTATGTTTCATGGTAAGATACAATATGATTTGCGAAGTGTTATGTATTCCTCGTCTACACTTCAAATGAATGTGAATGCGACACTTCCTCGCTAGGAAATAGCGTTTGCAGATGTCTAAGTATCGAAGCAATAGAGTTCAAATACTTCTTAAAACGAGATATTGCATCTCATATCTATGTTTCATGATAAGATATAATATTCATTGCGAACTGTTATGCATTCCTCGTCTACGATTCAAATGAATGTAAGTGCGACACTTCCTTGCAAGGAAATAGCGTTTGCAGATGTCTACGTATCGTAGCAATAGAGTTCTAATGCTTCTTAAAACGCGATATCGCATCTCATTTCTATGTTTCATGGTAAGATATAATATGATTTGCGAAGTGTTATGTATTCCTCGTCTACACTTCAAATGAATGTAAATGCGACACTTCCTTGCAAGGAAATAGCGTTTGCACATGTCTACCTACCGTAGCAATAGTGTTCTAATGCTTCTTAAAACGCGATATCGCATCTCATTTGTATGTTTCATGGTAAGATATAATATTATTTACGAAGTGTCATGTATTCCTCGTCTACACTTCAAATGAATGTAAATGCGACACTTCCTCGCAAGGAAATAGCGTTTGCAGATGTCTACGTATCGTAGCAATAGAGTTCTAATGCTTCTTAAAACGCGATATCGCATCTCATTTCTATGTTTCATGGTAAGATATAATATGATTTGCGAAGTGTTATGTATTCCTCGTCTACACATCAACTGAATGTAAATGCGACACTTCCTTGCAAGGAAATAGCGTTTGCAGATGTCTACGTATCGTAGCAATGGATTTCTAATGCTTCTTAAAAGGCGATATCGCATCTCATTTCTATGTTTCATGGTAAGGTATAATATGATTTGCGAAGTGTTATGCATTCCTCGTCTACGATTCAAATGAATGAAAATGCGACACTTCCTTGCAAGGAAATAGCGTTTGCAGATGTCTACGTATCGTAGCAATAGAGTTCTAATGCTTCTTAAAACGCGATATCACATCTCATTTCTATGTTTCATGGTAAGATATAATATGATTTGCGAAGTGTTATGTATTCCTCGTCTACACTTCAAATGAATGTGAATGCGACACTTCCTCGCTAGGAAATAGCGTTTGCAGATGTCTGCGTATCGTAACAGTAGAGTTCTAATGCTTCTTAAAACGCGATATCGCATCTCATTTCTATGTTTCATGGTAAGATATAATATGATTTGCGAAGTGTCATGTATTCCTCGTCTACACTTCAAATGAATGTAAATGCGACACTTCCTTGCAAGCAAATAGCGTTTGCAGATGTCTACGTATCGTAGCAATGGATTTCTAATGCTTCTTAAAAGGCGATATCGCATCTCATTTCTATGTTTCATGGTAAGGTATAATATGATTTGCGAAGTGTTATGTATTCCTCGTCTACACTTCAAATGAATGTAAATGCGACACTTCTTTGCAAGGAAATAGCGTTTGCAGATGTCTACGTATCGAAGCAATAGAGTTCAAATGCTTCTTAAAACGAGATATTGCATCTCATATCTATGTTTCATGATAAGATATAATATTCATTGCGAAGTGTTATGCATTCCTCGTCTACGATTCAAATGAATGAAAATGCGACACTTCCTTGCAAGGAAATAGCGTTTGCAGATGTCTACGTATCGTAGCAATAGAGTTCTAATGCTTCTTAAAACGCGATATCGCATCTCATTTCTATGTTTCATGGTAAGATATAATATGATTTGCGAAGTGTTATGTATTCCTCGTCTAGACATCAAATGAATGTAAATGCGACACTTTCTTGCAAGGAAATAGCGTTTGCAGATGTCTACGTATCGAAGCAATAGAGATCAAATGCTTCTTAAAACGAGATATTGCATCTCATACCTATGTTTCATGGTAAGATATAATATGATTTGCGAAGTGTCATGTATTCCACCTCTACACTTCAAATGAATGTAAATGCGACACTTCCTTGCAAGGAAATAGCTTTTGCAGATGTCTACGTATCGTAGCAATGGATTTCTGATGCTTCTTAAAAGGCGATATCGCATTTCATTTCTATGTTTCATGGTAAGGTATAATATGATTTGCGAAGTGTTATGTATTCCTCGTGTACACTTCAAATGAATGTAAATGCGACACATCCTTGCAAGGAAATAGCGTTTGCAGATGTCTACGTATCGTAGCAATAGAGTTGTTATGATTCTTAAAATGCGATATCGCATCCCATTTCTATGTTTCATGGTAAGATATAATATGATTTGCGAAGTGTTATGTATTCATCGTCTACACTTTAAATGAATGTAAATGCGACACTTCCTTGCAAGGAAATAGCGTTTGCAGATGTCTACGTATCGTAGCAATAGAGTTCCAATGCTTCTTAAAACGCGATATCGCATCGCATTTCTATGTTTCATGGTAAGATATAATATGATTTGCGAAGTGTTATGTATTCCTCGTCTACACTTCAAATGAATGTAAATGCGACACTTTCTTGCAAGGAAATAGCGTTTGCAGATGTCTAGGTATCGTAGCATTGGATTTCTGATGCTTCTTAAAACGAGATATTGCATCTCATATCTATGTTTCATGATAAGATATAATATTCATTGCGAAGTGTTATGCATTCCTCGTCTACGATTCAAATGAATGAAAATGCGACACTTCCTTGCAAGGAAATAGCGTTTGCAGATGTCTACGTATCGTAGCAGTAGAGTTCTAATGCTTCTTAAAACGCGATATCGCACCTCATTTCTATGTTTCATGGTAAGATATAATATGATTTGCGATGTGTTATGTATTCCTCGTCTACACATCAAATGAATGTAAATACGACACTTTCTTGCAAGGAAATAGCGTTTGCAGATGTCTACGTATCGAAGCAATAGAGTTCAAATGCTTCTTAAAACGAGATATTGCATCTCATACCTATGTTTCATGGTAAGATATAGTATGATTTGCGAAGTGTCATGTATTCCTCGTCTACACTTCAAATGAATGTAAATGCGACACTTCCTTGCAAGGAAATAGCGTTTGCAGATGTCTACGTATCGTAGCAATAGAGTTCTTATGATTCTTAAAACGCGATATCGCATCTCATTTCTATGTTTCATGGTAAGATATAATACGATTTGCGGAGTGTTATGTACTCCTCGTCTACACTTCAAATGAATGTAAATGCGACACTTCCTTGCAAGGAAATAGCGTTTGCACATGTCTACCTACCGTAGCAATAGTGTTCTAATGCTTCTTAAAACGCGATATCGCATCTCATTTCTATGTTTCATGGTAAGATATAATATTATTTGCGAAGTGTCATGTATTCCTCGTCTACACTTCAAATGAATGTAAATGCGACACTTCCTCGCAAGGAAATAGCGTTTGCAGATGTCTACGTATCGTAGCAATAGAGTTCTAATGCTTCTTAAAACGCGATATCGCATCTCATTTCTATGTTTCATGGTAAGATATAATATGATTTGCGAAGTGTTATGTATTCCTCGTCTACACATCAACTGAATGTAAATGCGACACTTCCTTGCAAGGAAATAGCGCTTGCAGATGTCTACGTATCGTAGCAATAGAGTTCTTATGATTCTTAAAACGCGATATCGCATCTCATTTCTATGTTTCGTGGTAAGATATAATACGATTTGCGGAGTGTTATGTACTCCTCGTCTACACTTCAAAGGAATGTAAATGCGACACTTTCTTGCAAGGAAATAGCGTTTGCAGATGTCTACATATCGAAGCAATAGAGTTCAAATGCTTCTTAAAACGAGATATTGCATCTCATATCTATGTTTCATGATAAGATATAATATTCATTGCGAAGTGTTATGCATTCCTCGTCTACGATTCAAATGAATGAAAATGCGACACTTCCTTGCAAGGAAATAGCGTTTGCAGATGTCTACGTATCGTAGCAATAGAGTTCTAATGCTTCTTAAAACGCGATATCGCATCTCATTTCTATGTTTCATGGTAAGATATAATATGATTTGCGAAGTGTTATGTATTCCTCGTCTACACTTCAAATGAATGTAAATGCGACACTTCCTTGCAAGGAAATAGCGTTTGCACATGTCTACCTACCGTAGCAATAGTGTTCTAATGCTTCTTAAAACGCGATATCGCATCTCATTTCTATGTTTCATGGTAAGATATAATATTATTTGCGAAGTGTCATGTATTCCTCGTCTACACTTCAAATGAATGTAAATGCGACACTTCCTCGCAAGGAAATAGCGTTTGCAGATGTCTACGTATCGTAGCAATAGAGTTCTAATGCTTCTTAAAAGGCGATATCGCATCTCATTTCTATGTTTCATGGTAAGGTATAATATGATTTGCGAAGTGTTATGTATTCCTCGTCTACACTTCAAATGAATGTAAATGCGACACTTCTTTGCAAGGAAATAGCGTTTGCAGATGTCTACGTATCGTTGCAATAGAGTTCTTATGATTCTTAAAACGCGATATCGCATCTCATTTCTATGTTTCATGGTAAGATATAATATCATTTGCGGAGTGTTATGTACTCCTCGTCTACACTTCAAATGAATGTAAATGCGACTCTTCCTTGCAAGGAAATAGCGTTTGCAAATGTCTACCTATCGTAGCAGTAGTGTTCTAATACTTCTTAAAACGCGATATCGCATCTCATTTCTATGTTTCATGGTGAGATATAATATGATTTGCGAAGTGTTATGTATTCCTCGTCTACACTTCAAATGAATGTAAATGCGACACTTTCTTGCAGGGAAATAGCGTTTGCAGATGTCTAGGTATCGTAGCATTGGATTTCTGATGCTTCTTAAAACGAGATATTGCATCTCATATCTATGTTTCATGATAAGATATAATATTCATTGCGAAGTGTTATGCATTCCTCGTCTACGATTCAAATGAATGAAAATGCGACACTTCCTGGCAAGGAAATAGCGTTTGCAGATGTCTACGTATGGTAGCAATAGAGTTCTAGTGCTTCTTAAAACGCGATATCGCACCTCATTTCTATGTTTCATGGTAAGATATAATATGATTTGCGATGTGTTATGTATTCCTCGTCTATACATCAAATGAATGTAAATACGACACTTTCTTGCAAGGAAATAGCGTTTGCAGATGTCTACGTATCGAAGCAATAGAGTTCAAATGCTTCTTAAAACGAGATATTGCATCTCATACCTATGTTTCATGGTAAGATATAATATGATTTGCGAAGTGTCATGTATTCCTCGTCTACACTTCAAATGAATGTAAATGCGACACTTCCTTGCAAGGAAATAGCGTTTGCAGATGTCTACGTATCGTTGCAATAGAGTTCTTATGATTCTTAAAACGCGATATCGCATCTCATTTCTATGTTTCATGGTAAGATATAATATCATTTACGGAGTGTTATGTACTCCTCGTCTACACTTCAAATGAATGTAAATGCGACTCTTCCTTGCAAGGAAATAGCGTTTGCAAATGTCTACCTATCGTAGCAGTAGTGTTCTAATACTTCTTAAAACGCGATATCGCATCTCATTTCTATGTTTCATGGTAAGATATAATATGATTTGCGAAGTGTTATGTATTCCTCGTCTACACTTCAAATGAATGTAAATGCGACACTTTCTTGCAAGGAAATAGCGTTTGCAGATGTCTAGGTATCGTAGCATTGGATTTCTGATGCTTCTTAAAACGAGATATTGCATCTCATATCTATGTTTCATGATAAGATATAATATACATTGCGAAGTGTTATGCATTCCTCGTCTACGATTCAAATGAATGAAAATGCGACACTTCCTTGCAAGGAAATAGCGTTTGCAGATGTCTACGTATGGTAGCAATAGAGTTCTAATGCTTCTTACAACGCGATATCGCACCTCATTTCTATGTTTCATGGTAAGATATAATATGATTAGCGATGTGTTATGTATTCCTCGTCTACACATCAAATGAATGTAAATACGACACTTTCTTGCAAGGAAATAGCGTTTGCAGATGTCTACGTATCGAAGCAATAGAGTTCAAATGCTTCTTAAAACGAGATATTGCATCTCATACCTATGTTTCATGGTAAGATATAATATGATTTGCGAAGTGTCATGTATTCCTCGTCTACACTTCAAATGAATGTAAATGCGACACTTCCTTGCAAGGAAATAGCGTTTGCAGATGTCTACGTATCGTAGCAATGGATACTGGTGCTTCTTAAAAGGCGATATCGCATTACATTTCTATGTTTCATGGTAAGGTATAATATGATTTGCGAAGTGTTATGTATTCCTCGTCTACACTTCAAATGAATGTAAATGCGACACTTCTTTGCAAGGAAATAGTGTTTGCAGATGTCTACGTATCGTTGCAATAGAGTTCTTATGATTCTTAAAACGCGATATCGCATCTCATTTCTATGTTTCATGGTAAGATATAGTATGATTTGCGGAGTGTTATGTATTCCTCGTCTACACTTCAAACGAATGTAAATGCGACACTTCCTTGCAAGGAAATAGCGTTTGCAGATGTCTACATATAGTAGCAATAGAGTTCTTATGATTCTTAAAATGCGATATCGCATCTCATTTCTATGTTTCATGGTAAGATATAATATGATTTGCGAAGTGTTATGTATTCAACGTCTACACTTCAAATGAATGTAAATGCGACTCTTCTTTGCAAGGAAATAGCATTTGCAGATGTCTACGTATCGTAGCAATAGAGTTCTTATGACTCTTAAAACGCGATATCGCATCTCATTTCTATGTTTCGTGGTAAGATATAATACGATTTGCGGAGTGTTATGTACTCCTCGTCTACACTTCAAATGAATGTAAATGCGACACTTCCTTGCAAGGAAATAGCGTTTGCAAATGTCTACCTATCGTAGCAGTAGTGTTCTAATACTTCTTAGAACGCGATGTCGCATCTCATTTCTATGTTTCATGGTAAGATATAATATGATTTGCGAACTGTTATGTATTCCTCGTCTACACTTCAAATGAATGTAAATGCGACACTTTCTTACAAGGAAATAGCGTTTGCAGATGTCTACGTATCGAAGCAATAGAGTTCAAATGCTTCTTAAAACGCGATATCGCATCTCATTTCTATGTTTCATGGTAAGATATAATATGATTTGCGAAGTGTTATGTATTCCTCGTCTACACTTCAAATGAATGTAAATGCGACACTTCCTTGCAACGAAATAGCGTTTGCACATGTCTACCTACCGTAGCAATAGTGTTCTAATGCTTCTTAAAACGCGATATCGCATCTCATTTCTATGTTTCATAGTAAGATATAGTATGATTTGCGGAGTGTTATGTATTCCTCGTCTACACTTCAAACGAATGTAAATGCGACACTTCCTTGCAAGGAAATAGCGTTTGCAGATGTCTACGTATAGTAGCAATAGAGTTCTTATGATTCTTAAAATGCGATATCGCATCTCATTTCTATGTTTCATGGTAAGATATAATATGATTTGCGAAGTGTTATGTATTCAACGTCTACACTTCAAATGAATGTAAATGCGACTCTTCTTTGCAAGGAAATAGCGTTTGCAGATGTCTACGTATCGTAGCAATAGAGTTCTTATGATTCTTAAAACGCGATATCGCATCTCATTTCTATGTTTCGTGGTAAGATATAATACGATTTGCGGAGTGTTATGTACTCCTCGTCTACACTTCAAATGAATGTAAATGCGACACTTCCTTGCAAGGAAATAGCGTTTGCAAATGTCTACCTATCGTAGCAGTAGTGTTCTAATACTTCTTAGAACGCGATGTCGCATCTCATCTCTATGTTTCATGGTAAGATATAATATGATTTGCGAACTGTTATGTATTCCTCGTCTACACTTCAAATGAATGTAAATGCGACACTTTCTTGCAAGGAAATAGCGTTTGCAGATGTCTACGTATCGAAGCAATAGAGTTCAAATGCTTCTTAAAACGCGATATCGCATCTCATTTCTATGTTTCATGGTAAGATATAATATGATTTGCGAAGTGTCATGTATTCCTCGTCTACACTTCAAATGAATGTAAATGCGACACTTCCTTGCAAGGAAATAGCGTTTGCAGATGTCTACGTATCGTAGCAATGGATATCTAATGCTTCTTAAAAGGCGATATCGCATCTCATTTCTATGTTTCATGGTAAGGTATAATATGATTTGCGAAGTGCTATGTATTCAACGTCTACACTTCAAATGAATGTAAATGCGACTCTTCTTTGCAAGGAAATAGCGTTTGCAGATGTCTACGTATCGTAGCAATAGAGTTCTTATGATTCTTAAAACGCGATATCGCATCTCATTTCTATGTTTCGTGGTAAGATATAATACGATTTGCGGAGTGTTATGTATTCCTCGTCTACACTTCAAATGAATGTAAATGCGACACTTCTTTGCAAGGAAATAGCGTTTGCAGATGTCTACGTATCGTTGCAATAGAGTTCTTATGATTCTTAAAACGCGATATCGCATCTCATTTCTATGTTTCATGGTAAGATATAATATCATTTGCGGAGTGTTATGTACTCCTCGTCTACACTTCAAATGAATGTAAATGCGACTCTTCCTTGCAAGGAAATAGCGTTGCAAATGTCTACCTATCGTAGCAGTAGTGTTCTAATACCTCTTAAAACGCGATATCGCATCTCATTTCTATGTTTCATGGTAAGATATAATATGATTTGCGAAGTGTTATGTATTCCTCGTCTACACTTCAAATGAATGTAAATGCGACACTTTCTTGCAAGGAAATAGCGTTTGCAGATGTCTAGGTATCGTAGCATTGGATTTCTGATGCTTCTTAAAACGAGATATTGCATCTCATATCTATGTTTCATGATAAGATATAATATTCATTGCGAAGTGTTATGCATTCCTCGTCTACGATTCAAATGAATGAAAATGCGACACTTCCTTGCAAGGAAATAGCGTTTGCAGATGTCTACGTATCGTAGCAGTAGAGTTCTAATGCTTCTTAAAACGCGATATCGCACCTCATTTCTATGTTTCATGGTAAGATATAATATGATTTGCGATGTGTTATGTATTCCTCGTCTACACATCAAATGAATGTAAATACGACACTTTCTTGCAAGGAAATAGCGTTTGCAGATGTCTACGTATCGAAGCAATAGAGTTCAAATGCTTCTTAAAACGAGATATTGCATCTCATACCTATGTTTCATGGTAAGATATAATATGATTTGCGAAGTGTCATGTATTCCTCGTCTACACTTCAAATGAATGTAAATGAGACACTTCCTTGCAAGGAAATAGCGTTTGCAGATGTCTACGTATCGTAGCAATAGAGTTCTAATGCTTCTTAAAAGGCGATATCGCATCTCATTTCTATGTTTCATGGTAAGATATAATATGATTTGCGAAGTGTTATGTATTCAACGTCTACACTTCAAATGAATGTAAATGCGACACTTCCTTGCAACGAAATAGCGTTTGCACATGTCTACCTACCGTAGCAATAGTGTTCTAATGCTTCTTAAAACGCGATATCGCATCTCATTTCTATGTTTCATAGTAAGATATAGTATGATTTGCGGAGTGTTATGTATTCCTCGTCTACACTTCAAACGAATGTAAATGCGACACTTCCTTGCAAGGAAATAGCGTTTGCAGATGTCTACGTATAGTAGCAATAGAGTTCTTATGATTCTTAAAATGCGATATCGCATCTCATTTCTATGTTTCATGGTAAGATATAATATGATTTGCGAAGTGTTATGTATTCAACGTCTACACTTCAAATGAATGTAAATGCGACTCTTCTTTGCAAGGAAATAGCGTTTGCAGATGTCTACGTATCGTAGCAATAGAGTTCTTATGATTCTTAAAACGCGATATCGCATCTCATTTCTATGTTTCGTGGTAAGATATAATACGATTTGCGGAGTGTTATGTACTCCTCGTCTACACTTCAAATGAATGTAAATGCGACACTTCCTTGCAAGGAAATAGCGTTTGCAAATGTCTACCTATCGTAGCAGTAGTGTTCTAATACTTCTTAGAACGCGATGTCGCATCTCATCTCTATGTTTCATGGTAAGATATAATATGATTTGCGAACTGTTATGTATTCCTCGTCTACACTTCAAATGAATGTAAATGCGACACTTTCTTGCAAGGAAATAGCGTTTGCAGATGTCTACGTATCGAAGCAATAGAGTTCAAATGCTTCTTAAAACGCGATATCGCATCTCATTTCTATGTTTCATGGTAAGATATAATATGATTTGCGAAGTGTCATGTATTCCTCGTCTACACTTCAAATGAATGTAAATGCGACACTTCCTTGCAAGGAAATAGCGTTTGCAGATGTCTACGTATCGTAGCAATGGATATCTAATGCTTCTTAAAAGGCGATATCGCATCTCATTTCTATGTTTCATGGTAAGGTATAATATGATTTGCGAAGTGCTATGTATTCAACGTCTACACTTCAAATGAATGTAAATGCGACTCTTCTTTGCAAGGAAATAGCGTTTGCAGATGTCTACGTATCGTAGCAATAGAGTTCTTATGATTCTTAAAACGCGATATCGCATCTCATTTCTATGTTTCGTGTAAGATATAATACGATTTGCGGAGTGTTATGTATTCCTCGTCTACACTTCAAATGAATGTAAATGCGACACTTCTTTGCAAGGAAATAGCGTTTGCAGATGTCTACGTATCGTTGCAATAGAGTTCTTATGATTCTTAAAACGCGATATCGCATCTCATTTCTATGTTTCATGGTAAGATATAATATCATTTGCGGAGTGTTATGTACTCCTCGTCTACACTTCAAATGAATGTAAATGCGACTCTTCCTTGCAAGGAAATAGCGTTGCAAATGTCTACCTATCGTAGCAGTAGTGTTCTAATACCTCTTAAAACGCGATATCGCATCTCATTTCTATGTTTCATGGTAAGATATAATATGATTTGCGAAGTGTTATGTATTCCTCGTCTACACTTCAAATGAATGTAAATGCGACACTTTCTTGCAAGGAAATAGCGTTTGCAGATGTCTAGGTATCGTAGCATTGGATTTCTGATGCTTCTTAAAACGAGATATTGCATCTCATATCTATGTTTCATGATAAGATATAATATTCATTGCGAAGTGTTATGCATTCCTCGTCTACGATTCAAATGAATGAAAAATGCGACACTTCCTTGCAAGGAAATAGCGTTTGCAGATGTCTACGTATCGTAGCAGTAGAGTTCTAATGCTTCTTAAAACGCGATATCGCACCTCATTTCTATGTTTCATGGTAAGATATAATATGATTTGCGATGTGTTATGTATTCCTCGTCTACACATCAAATGAATGTAAATACGACACTTTCTTGCAAGGAAATAGCGTTTGCAGATGTCTACGTATCGAAGCAATAGAGTTCAAATGCTTCTTAAAACGAGATATTGCATCTCATACCTATGTTTCATGGTAAGATATAATATGATTGCGAAGTGTCATGTATTCCTCGTCTACACTTCAAATGAATGTAAATGAGACACTTCCTTGCAAGGAAATAGCGTTTGCAGATGTCTACGTATCGTAGCAATAGAGTTCTAATGCTTCTTAAAAGGCGATATCGCATCTCATTTCTATGTTTCATGGTAAGATATAATAGATTTGCGAAGTGTCATGTATTCCTCGTCTACACTTCAAATGAATGTAAATGCGACACTTCCTTGCAAGGAAATAGCGTTTGCAGATGTCTACGTATCGTAGCAATGGATTTCTAATACTTCTTAAAAGGCGATAGCGCATCTCATTTCTATGTTTCATGGTAAGGGTATAATATGATTTGCGAAGTGTTATGTATTCAACGTCTACACTTCAAATGAAAGTAAATGCGACTCTTCTTTGCAAGGAAATAGCGTTTGCAGATGTCTACGTATCGTAGCAATAGAGTTCTTATGATTCTTAAAAACGCGATATCGCATCTCATTTCTATGTTTCGTAGTAAGATATAATACGATTTGCGGAGTGTTATGTACTCCTCGTCTACACTTCAAATGAATGTAAATGCGACACTTCCTTGCAAGGAAATAGCGTTTGCAAATGTCTGCCTATCGTAGCAGTAGTGTTCTAATACTTCTTAGAACGCGATGTCGCATCTCATTTCTATGTTTCATGGTAAGATATAATATGATTTGCGAACTGTTATGTATTCCTCGTCTACACTTCAAATGAATGTAAATGCGACACTTTCTTGCAAGGAAATAGCGTTTGCAGATGTCTACGTATCGAAGCAATAGAGTTCAAATGCTTCTTAAAACGCGATATCGCATCTCATTTCTATGTTTCATGGTAAGATATAATATGATTTGCGAAGTGTCATGTATTCCTCGTCTACACTTCAAATGAATGTAAATGCGACACTTCCTTGCAAGGAAATAGCGTTTGCAGATGTCTACGTATCGTAGCAATGGATATCTAATGCTTCTTAAAAGGCGATATCGCATCTCATTTCTATGTTTCATGGTAAGGTATAATATGATTTGCGAAGTGCTATGTATTCAACGTCTACACTTCAAATGAATGTAAATGCGACTCTTCTTTGCAAGGAAATAGCGTTTGCAGATGTCTACGTATCGTAGCAATAGAGTTCTTATGATTCTTAAAACGCGATATCGCATCTCATTTCTATGTTTCGTGGTAAGATATAATACGATTTGCGGAGTGTTATGTATTCCTCGTCTACACTTCAAATGAATGTAAATGCGACACTTCTTTGCAAGGAAATAGCGTTTGCAGATGTCTACGTATCGTTGCAATAGAGTTCTTATGATTCTTAAAACGCGATATCGCATCTCATTTCTATGTTTCATGGTAAGATATAATATCATTTGCGGAGTGTTATGTACTCCTCGTCTACACTTCAAATGAATGTAAATGCGACTCTTCCTTGCAAGGAAATAGCGTTGCAAATGTCTACCTATCGTAGCAGTAGTGTTCTAATACCTCTTAAAACGCGATATCGCATCTCATTTCTATGTTTCATGGTAAGATATAATATGATTTGCGAAGTGTTATGTATTCCTCGTCTACACTTCAAATGAATGTAAATGCGACACTTTCTTGCAAGGAAATAGCGTTTGCAGATGTCTAGGTATCGTAGCATTGGATTTCTGATGCTTCTTAAAACGAGATATTGCATCTCATACCTATGTTTCATGATGAGATATAATATTCATTGCGAAGTGTTATGCATTCCTCGTCTACGATTCAAATGAATGAAAATGCGACACTTCCTTGCAAGGAAATAGCGTTTGCAGATGTCTACGTATCGTAGCAGTAGAGTTCTAATGCTTCTTAAAACGCGATATCGCACCTCATTTCTATGTTTCATGGTAAGATATAATATGATTTGCGATGTGTTATGTATTCCTCGTCTACACATCAAATGAATGTAAATACGACACTTTCTTGCAAGGAAATAGCGTTTGCAGATGTCTACGTATCGAAGCAATAGAGTTCAAATGCTTCTTAAAACGAGATATTGCATCTCATACCTATGTTTCATGGTAAGATATAATATGATTTGCGAAGTGTCATGTATTCCTCGTCTACACTTCAAATGAATGTAAATGAGACACTTCCTTGCAAGGAAATAGCGTTTGCAGATGTCTACGTATCGTAGCAATAGAGTTCTAATGCTTCTTAAAAGGCGATATCGCATCTCATTTCTATGTTTCATGGTAAGGTATAATATGATTTGCGAAGTGTTATGTATTCCTCGTCTACACTTCAAATGAATGTAAATGCGACACTTCTTTGCAAGGAAATAGCGTTTGCAGATGTCTACGTATCGTTGCAATAGAGTTCTTATGATTCTTAAAACGCGATATCGCATCTCATTTCTATGTTTCATGGTAAGATATAATATCATTTGCGGAGTGTTATGTACTCCTCGTCTACACTTCAAATGAATGTAAATGCGACTCTTCCTTGCAAGGAAATAGCGTTTGCAAATGTCTACCTATCGTAGCAGTAGTGTTCTAATACTTCTTAAAACGCGATATCGCATCTCATTTCTATGTTTCATGGTGAGATATAATATGATTTGCGAAGTGTTATGTATTCCTCGTCTACACTTCAAATGAATGTAAATGCGACACTTCCTTGCAAGGAAATAGCGTTTGCACATGTCTACCTACCGTAGCAATAGTGTTCTAATGCTTCTTAAAACGCGATATCGCATCTCATTTCTATGTTTCATGGTAAGATATAATATTATTTGCGAAGTGTCATGTATTCCTCGTCTACACTTCAAATGAATGTAAATGCGACACTTCCTCGCAAGGAAATAGCGTTTGCAGATGTCTACGTATCGTAGCAATAGAGTTCTAATGCTTCTTAAAACGCGATATCGCATCTCATTTCTATGTTTCATGGTAAGATATAATATGATTTGCGAAGTGTTATGTATTCCTCGTCTACACATCAACTGAATGTAAATGCGACACTTCCTTGCAAGGAAATAGCGCTTGCAGATGTCTACGTATCGTAGCAATAGTGTTCTTATGATTCTTAAAACGCGATATCGCATCTCATTTCTATGTTTCATGGTAAGATATAATATGATTTGCGAAGTGTCATGTATTCCTCGTCTACACTTCAAATGAATGTAAATGCGACACTTCCTTGCAAGGAAATAGCGTTTGCAGATGTCTACGTATCGTAGCAATGGATATCTAATGCTTCTTAAAAGGCGATATCGCATCTCATTTCTATGTTTCATGGTAAGGTATAATATGATTTGCGAAGTGCTATGTATTCAACGTCTACACTTCAAATGAATGTAAATGCGACTCTTCTTTGCAAGGAAATAGCGTTTGCAGATGTCTACGTATCGTAGCAATAGAGTTCTTATGATTCTTAAAACGCGATATCGCATCTCATTTCTATGTTTCGTGGTAAGATATAATACGATTTGCGGAGTGTTATGTACTTCCTCGTCTACACTTCAAATGAATGTAAATGCGACACTTCCTTGCAAGGAAATAGCGTTTGCAAATGTCTACCTATCGTAGCAGTAGTGTTCTAATACTTCTTAGAACGCGATGTCGCATCTCATTTCTATGTTTCATGGTAAGATATAATATGATTTGCGAACTGTTATGTATTCCTCGTCTACACTTCAAACGAATGTAAATGCGACACTTCCTTGCAAGGAAATAGCGTTTGCAGATGTCTACGTATCGTAGCAATGGATTTCTAATGCTTCTTAAAAGGCGATATCGCATCTCATTTCTATGTTTCATGGTAAGGTATAATATGATTTGCGAAGTGTTATGTATTCCTCGTCTACACTTCAAATGAATGTAAATGCGACACTTCTTTGCAAGGAAATAGCGTTTGCAGATGTCTACGTATCGTAGCAATAGAGTTCTAATGCTTCTTAAAACGCGATATCGCATCTCATTTCTATGTTTCATGGTAAGATATAATATGATTTGCGAAGTGTTATGTATTCCTCGTCTACACATCAAATGAATGTAATGCGACACTTTCTTGCAAGGAAATAGCGTTTGCAGATGTCTACGTATCGAAGCAATAGAGTTCAAATGCTTCTTAAAACGAGATATTGCATCTCATATCTATGTTTCATGATAAGATATAATATTCATTGCGAAGTGTTATGCATTCCTCGTCTACGATTCAAATGAATGACAATGCGACACTTCCTTGCAAGGAAATAGCGTTTGCAGATGTCTACGTATCGTAGCAATAGAGTTCTAATGCTTCTTAAAACGCGATATCGCATCACATTTCTATGTTTCATGGTAAGATATAATATGATTTGCGAAGTGTTATGTATTCCTCGTCTACACATCAAATGAATGTAAATGCGACACTTTCTTGCAAGGAAATAGCGTTTGCAGATGTCTACGTATCGAAGCAATAGAGATCAAATGCTTCTTAAAACGAGATATTGCATCTCATACCTATGTTTCATGGTAAGATATAATATGATTTGCGAAGTGTCAAGTATTCCTCGTCTACACTTCAAATGAATGTAAATGCGACACTTCCTTGCAAGGAAATAGCTTTTGCAGATGTCTACGTATCGTAGCAATAGATTTCTGATGCTTCCTAAAAGGCGATATCGCATTTCATTTCTATGTTTCATGGTAAGGTATAATATGATTTGCGAAGTGTTATGTATTCCTCGTGTACACTTCAAATGAATGTAAATGCGACACATCCTTGCAAGGAAATAGCGTTTGCAGATGTCTACGTATCGTAGCAATAGAGTTGTTATGATTCCTAAAATGCGATATCGCATCCCATTTCTATGTTTCATGGTAAGATATAATATGATTTGCGAAGTGTTATGTATTCATCGTCTACACTTCAAATGAATGTAAATGCGACACTTCCTTGCAAGGAAATAGCGTTTGCAGATGTCTACGTATCGTAGCAATAGAGTTCCAATGCTTCTTAAAACGCGATATCGCATCGCATTTCTATGTTTCATGGTAAGATATAATATGATTTGCGAAGTGTTATCTATTCCTCGTCTACACTTCAAACGAATGTGAATGTGACACTTCCTCGCTAGGAAATAGCGTTTGCAGATGTCTGCGTATCGTAGCAGTAGAGTTCTAATGCTTCTTAAAACGCGATATCGCATCTCATTTCTATGTATCATGGTAAGGTATAATATGATTTGCGAAGTGTTATGTATTCCTCGTCTACACTTCAAATGAATGTAAATGCGATACTTTCTTGCAAGGAAATAGCGTTTGCAGATGTCTACGTATCGTAGCAATGGATTTCTGATGCTTCTTAAAGCGCGATATCGCATCTCATTTCTATGTTTCATGGTAAGATATAATATGATTTGCGAAATGTCATGTATTCCTCGTCCACACTTCAAATGAATGTAAATGCGACACTTCCTTGCAAGGAAATAGCGTTTGCAGATGTCTACGTATCGTAGCGATAGAGTTCTAATGATTCTTAAAAGGCGATATCGCATCTCATTTCTATGTTTCATGGTAAGATACAATATGATTTGCGAAGTGTTATGTATTCCTCGTCTACACTTCAAACGAATGTGAATGCGACACTTCCTCGCTAGGAAATAGCGTTTGCAGATGTCTAAGTATCGAAGCAATAGAGTTCAAATACTTC
The DNA here is from genome assembly GCF_050948175.1 of Xylocopa sonorina. Classification (NCBI taxonomy): domain Eukaryota; kingdom Metazoa; phylum Arthropoda; class Insecta; order Hymenoptera; family Apidae; genus Xylocopa; species Xylocopa sonorina. The sequence goes on along the minus strand of NW_027490647.1, from coordinate 28,901 downwards.
TTAAAACGAGATATTGCATCTCATATCTATGTTTCATGATAAGATATAATATTCATTGCGAACTGTTATGCATTCCTCGTCTACGATTCAAATGAATGTAAATGCGACACTTCCTTGCAAGAAAATAGCGTTTGCAGATGTCTACGTATCGTAGCAATAGAGTTATAATGCTTCTTAAAACGCGATATCGCATCTCATTTCTATGTTTCATGGTAAGATATAATATGATTTGCGAAGTGTCATGTATTCCTCGTCTGCACTTCAAATGAATGTGAATGTGACACTTCCTCGCTAGGAAATAGCGTTTGCAGATGTCTGCGTATCGTAGCAGTAGAGTTCTAATGCTTCTTAAAACGCGATATCGCATCTCATTTCTATGTTTCATGGTAAGATATAATATGATTTGCGAAGTGTTATGTATTCCTCGTCTACACATCAAATGAATGTAAATGCGACACTTTCTTGCAAGGAAATAGCGTTTGCAGATGTCTACGTGTCGAAGCAATAGAGTTCAAATGCTTCTTAAAACGAGATATTGCATCTCATATCTATGTTTCATGATAAGATATAATATTCATTGCGAAGTGTTATGCATTCCTCGTCTACGATTCAAATGAATGTAAGTGCGACACTTCCTTGCAAGGAAATAGCGTTTGCAGATGTCTACGTATCGTAGCAATAGAGTTCCAATGCTTCTTAATACGCGATATCGCATCTCATTTCTATGTTTCATGGTAAGATATAATATGATTTGCGAAGTGTTATGTATTCCTCGTCTACACTTCAAATGAATGTGAATGCGACACTTCCTCGCTAGGAAATAGCTTTTGCAGATGTCTGCGTATCGTAACAGTAGAGTTCTAATGCTTCTTAAAACGCGATATCGCATCTCATTTCTATGTTTCATGGTAAGATATAATATGATTTGCGAAGTGTCATGTATTCCTCGTCTACACTTCAAATGAATGTAAATGCGACACTTCCTTGCAAGGAAATAGCGTTTGCAGATGTCTACGTATCGTAGCAATGGATTTCTAATGCTTCTTAAAAGGCGATATCGCATCTCATTTCTATGTTTCATGGTAAGGTATAATATGATTTGCGAAGTGTTATGTATTCCTCGTCTACACATCAAATGAATGTAAATGCGACACTTCTTTGCAAGGAAATAGCGTTTGCAGATGTCTACGTATCGTAGCAATGGATTTCTGATGCTTCTTAAAGCGCGATATCGCATCTCATTTCTATGTTTCATGGTAAGATATAATATGATTTGCGAAATGTCATGTATTCCTCGTCCACACTTCAAATGAATGTAAATGCGACACTTCCTTGCAAGGAAATAGCGTTTGCAGATGTCTACGTATCGTAGCAATGGATTTCTGGTGCTTCTTAAAAGGCGATATCGCATTACATTTCTATGTTTCATGGTAAGGTATAATATCATTTGCGGAGTGTTATGTACTCCTCGTCTACACTTCAAATGAATGTAAATGCGACTCTTCCTTGCAAGGAAATAGCGTTTGCAAATGTCTACCTATCGTAGCAGTAGTGTTCTAATACCTCTTAAAACGCGATATCGCATCTCATTTCTATGTTTCATGTTAAGATATAATATGATTTGCGAAGTGTTATGTATTCCTCGTCTACACTTCAAATGAATGTAAATGCGACACTTTCTTGCAAGGAAATAGCGTTTGCAGATGTCTAGGTATCGTAGCATTGGATTTCTGATGCTTCTTAAAACGAGATATTGCATCTCATATCTATGTTTCATGATAAGATATAATATTCATTGCGAAGTGTTATGCATTCCTCGTCTACGATTCAAATGAATGAAAATGCGACACTTCCTTGCAAGGAAATAGCGTTTGCAGATGTCTACGTATCGTAGCAATAGAGTTCTAATGCGTCTTAAAACGCGATATCGCACCTCATTTCTATGTTTCATAGTAAGATATAATATGATTTGCGATGTGTTATGTATTCCTCGTCTACACTTCAAATGAATGTAAATGCGACACTTCCTTGCAAGGAAATAGCGTTTGCACATGTCTACCTACCGTAGCAATAGTGTTCTAATGCTTCTTAAAACGCGATATCGCATCTCATTTCTATGTTTCATGGTAAGATATAATATTATTTGCGAAGTGTCATGTATTCCTCGTCTACACTTCAAATGAATGTAAATGCGACACTTCCTCGCAAGGAAACAGCGTTTGCAGATGTCTACGTATCGTAGCAATAGAGTTCTAATGCTTCTTAAAACGCGATATCGCATCTCATTTCTATGTTTCATGGTAAGATATAATGTGATTTGCGAAGTGTTATGTATTCCTCGTCTACACATCAACTGAATGTAAATGCGACACTTCCTTGCAAGGAAATAGCGCTTGCAGATGTCTACGTATCGTAGCAATAGTGTTCTTATGATTCTTAAAACGCGATATCGCATCTCATTTCTATGTTTCATGGTAAGATATAATATGATTTGCGAAGTGTCATGTATTCCTCGTCTACACTTCAAATGAATGTAAATGCGACACTTCCTTGCAAGGAAATAGCGTTTGCAGATGTCTACGTATCGTAGCAATGGATTTCTAATGCTTCTTAAAAGGCGATAGCGCATCTCATTTCTATGTTTCATGGTAAGGTATAATATGATTTGCGAAGTGTTATGTATTCAAAGTCTACACTTCAAATGAATGTAAATGCGACTCTTCTCTGCAAGGAAATAGCGTTTGCAGATGTCTACGTATCGTAGCAATAGAGTTCTTATGATTCTTAAAACGCGATATCGCATCTCATTTCTATGTTTCGTGGTAAGATATAATACGATTTGGGGAGTGTTATGTACTCCTCGTCTACACTTCAAATGAATGTAAATGCGACACTTCCTTGCAAGGAAATAGCGTTTGCAAATGTCTGCCTATCGTAGCAGTAGTGTTCTAATACTTCTTAGAACGCGATGTCGCATCTCATTTCTATGTTTCATGGTAAGATATAATATGATTTGCGAACTGTTATGTATTCCTCGTCTACACTTCAAATGAATGTAAATGCGACACTTTCTTGCAAGGAAATAGCGTTTGCAGATGTCTACGTATCGAAGCAATAGAGTTCAAATGCTTCTTAAAACGAGATATTGCATCTCATATCTATGTTTCATGATAAGATATAATATTCATTGCGAAGTGTTATGCATTCCTCGTCTACGATTCAAATGAATGAAAATGCGACACTTCCTTGCAAGGAAATAGCGTTTGCAGATGTCTACGTATCGTAGCAATAGAGTTCTAATGCTTCTTAAAACGCGATATCGCATCTAATTTCTATGTTTCATGGTAAGATATAATATGATTTGCGAAGTTTTATGTATTCCTCGTCTACACTTCAAATGAATGTAAATGCGACACTTCCTTGCAAGGAAATAGCGTTTGCACATGTCTACCTACCGTAGCAATAGTGTTCTAATGCTTCTTAAAACACGATATCGCATCTCATTTCTATGTTTCATGGTAAGATATAATATTATTTGCGAAGTGTCATGTATTCCTCGTCTACACTTCAAATGAATGTAAATGCGACACTTCCTCGCAAGGAAATAGCGTTTGCAGATGTCTACGTATCGTAGCAGTAGAGTTCTAATGCTCCTTAAAACGCGGTATCGCATCTCATTTCTATGTTTCATGGTAAGATATAATATGATTTGCGAAGTGTTATGTATTCCTCGTCTACACATCAACTGAATGTAAATGCGACACTTCCTTGCAAGGAAATAGCGCTTGCAGATGTCTACGTATCGTAGCAATAGTGTTCTTATGATTCTTAAAACGCGATATCGCATCTCATTTCTATGTTTCATGGTAAGATATAATATGATTTGCGAAGTGTCATGTATTCCTCGTCTACACTTCAAATGAATGTAAATGCGACACTTCCTTGCAAGGAAATAGCGTTTGCAGATGTCTACGTATCGTAGCAATGGATTTCTAATACTTCTTAAAAGGCGATAGCGCATCTCATTTCTATGTTTCATGGTAAGGTATAATATGATTTGCGAAGTGTTATGTATTCAACGTCTACACTTCAAATGAAAGTAAATGCGACTCTTCTTTGCAAGGAAATAGCGTTTGCAGATGTCTACGTATCGTAGCAATAGAGTTCTTATGATTCTTAAAACGCGATATCGCATCTCATTTCTATGTTTCGTGGTAAGATATAATACGATTTGCGGAGTGTTATGTACTCCTCGTCTACACTTCAAATGAATGTAAATGCGACACTTCCTTGCAAGGAAATAGCGTTTGCAAATGTCTGCCTATCGTAGCAGTAGTGTTCTAATACTTCTTAGAACGCGATGTCGCATCTCATTTCTATGTTTCATGGTAAGATATAATATGATTTGCGAACTGTTATGTATTCCTCGTCTACACTTCAAATGAATGTAAATGCGACACTTTCTTGCAAGGAAATAGCGTTTGCAGATGTCTACGTATCGAAGCAATAGAGTTCAAATGCTTCTTAAAACGAGATACTGCATCTCATATCTATGTTTCATGATAAGATATAATATTCATTGCGAAGTGTTATGCATTCCTCGTCTACGATTCAAATGAATGAAAATGCGACACTTCCTTGCAAGGAAATAGCGTTTGCAGATGTCTACGTATCGTAGCAATAGAGTTCTAATGCTTCTTAAAACGCGATATCGCATCTAATTTCTATGTTTCATGGTAAGATATAATATTAATTTGCGAAGTGTTATGTATTCCTCGTCTACACTTCAAATGAATGTAAATGCGACACTTCCTTGCAAGGAAATAGCGTTTGCACATGTCTACCTACCGTAGCAATAGTGTTCTAATGCTTCTTAAAACACGATATCGCATCTCATTTCTATGTTTCATGGTAAGATATAATATTATTTGCGAAGTGTCATGTATTCCTCGTCTACACTTCAAATGAATGTAAATGCGACACTTCCTCGCAAGGAAATAGCGTTTGCAGATGTCTACGTATCGTAGCAATAGAGTTCTAATGCTTCTTAAAACGCGGTATCGCATCTCATTTCTATGTTTCATGGTAAGATATAATATGATTTGCGAAGTGTTATGTATTCCTCGTCTACACATCAACTGAATGTAAATGCGACACTTCCTTGCAAGGAAATAGCGCTTGCAGATGTCTACGTATCGTAGCAATAGTGTTCTTATGATTCTTAAAACGCGATATCGCATCTCATTTCTATGTTTCATGGTAAGATATAATATGATTTGCGAAGTGTCATGTATTCCTCGTCTACACTTCAAATGAATGTAAATGCGACACTTCCTTGCAAGGAAATAGCGTTTGCAGATGTCTACGTATCGTAGCAATGGATTTCTAATACTTCTTAAAAGGCGATAGCGCATCTCATTTCTATGTTTCATGGTAAGGTATAATATGATTTGCGAAGTGTTATGTATTCAACGTCTACACTTCAAATGAAAGTAAATGCGACTCTTCTTTGCAAGGAAATAGCGTTTGCAGATGTCTACGTATCGTAGCAATAGAGTTCTTATGATTCTTAAAACGCGATATCGCATCTCATTTCTATGTTTCGTGGTAAGATATAATACGATTTGCGGAGTGTTATGTACTCCTCGTCTACACTTCAAATGAATGTAAATGCGACACTTCCTTGCAAGGAAATAGCGTTTGCAAATGTCTGCCTATCGTAGCAGTAGTGTTCTAATACTTCTTAGAACGCGATGTCGCATCTCATTTCTATGTTTCATGGTAAGATATAATATGATTTGCGAACTGTTATGTATTCCTCGTCTACACTTCAAATGAATGTAAATGCGACACTTTCTTGCAAGGAAATAGCGTTTGCAGATGTCTACGTATCGAAGCAATAGAGTTCAAATGCTTCTTAAAACGAGATATTGCATCTCATATCTATGTTTCATGATAAGATATAATATTCATTGCGAAGTGTTATGCATTCCTCGTCTACGATTCAAATGAATGAAAATGCGACACTTCCTTGCAAGGAAATAGCGTTTGCAGATGTCTACGTATCGTAGCAATAGAGTTCTAATGCTTCTTAAAACGCGATATCGCATCTCATTTCTATGTTTCATGGTAAGATATAATATGATTTGCGAAGTGTTATGTATTCCTCGTCTACACTTCAAATGAATGTAAATGCGACACTTCCTTGCAAGGAAATGGCGTTTGCACATGTCTACCTACCGTAGCAATAGTGTTCTAATGCTTCTTAAAACGCGATATCGCATCTCATTTCTATGTTTCATGGTAAGATATAATATTATTTGCGAAGTGTCATGTATTCCTCGTCTACACTTCAAATGAATGTAAATGCGACACTTCCTCGCAAGGAAATAGCGTTTGCAGATGTCTACGTATCGTAGCAATAGAGTTCTAATGCTTCTTAAAACGCGGTATCGCATCTCATTTCTATGTTTCATGGTAAGATATAATATGATTTGCGAAGTGTTATGTATTCCTCGTCTACACATCAACTGAATGTAAATGCGACACTTCCTTGCAAGGAAATAGCGCTTGCAGATGTCTACGTATCGTAGCAATAGTGTTCTTATGATTCTTAAAACGCGATATCGCATCTCATTTCTATGTTTCATGGTAAGATATAATATGATTTGCGAAGTGTTATGTATTCCTCGTCTACACTTCAAATGAATGTGAATGCGACACTTCCTCGCTAGGAAATAGCTTTTGCAGATGTCTGCGTATCGTAACAGTAGAGTTCTAATGCTTCTTAAAACGCGATATCGCATCTCATTCCTATGTTTCATGGTAAGATATAATATGATTTGCGAAGTGTCATGTATTCCTCGTCTACACTTCAAATGAATGTAAATGCGACACTTCCTTGCAAGGAAATAGCGTTTGCAGATGTCTACGTATCGTAGCAATGGATTTCTAATGCTTCTTAAAAGGCGATATCGCATCTCATTTCTATGTTTCATGGTAAGGTATAATATGATTTGCGAAGTGTTATGTATTCCTCGTCTACACTTCAAATGAATGTAAATGCGACACTTCTTTGCAAGGAAATAGCGTTTGCAGATGTCTACGTATCGTAGCAATGGATTTCTGATGCTTCTTAAAGCGCGATATCGCATCTCATTTCTATGTTTCATGGTAAGATATAATATGATTTGCGAAATGTCATGTATTCCTCGTCCACACATCAAATGAATGTAAATGCGACACTTCCTTGCAAGGAAATAGCGTTTGCAGATGTCTACGTATCGTAGCAATGGATTTCTGGTGCTTCTTAAAAGGCGATATCGCATTACATTTCTATGTTTCATGGTAAGGTATAATATGATTTGCGAAGTGTTATGTATTCCTCGTCTACACTTCAAATGAATGTAAATGCGACACTTCTTTGCAAGGAAATAGCGTTTGCAGATGTCTACGTATCGTTGCAATAGAGTTCTTATGATTCTTAAAACGCGATATCGCATCTCATTTCTATGTTTCATGGTAAGATATAATATCATTTGCGGAGTGTTATGTACTCCTCGTCTACACTTCAAATGAATGTAAATGCGACTCTTCTTTGCAAGGAAATAGCGTTTGCAGATGTCTAGGTATCGTAGCATTGGATTTCTGATGCTTCTTAAAACGAGATATTGCATCTCATATCTATGTTTCATGATAAGATATAATATTCATTGCGAAGTGTTATGCATTCCTCGTCTACGATTCAAATGAATGAAAATGCGACACTTCCTTGCAAGGAAATAGCGTTTGCAGATGTCTACGTATCGTAGCAATAGAGTTCTAATGCTTCTTAAAACGCGATATCGCACCTCATTTCTATGTTTCATGGTAAGATATAATATGATTTGCGATGTGTTATGTATTCCTCGTCTACACTTCAAATGAATGTAAATGCGACACTTCCTTGCAAGGAAATAGCGTTTGCACATGTCTACCTACCGTAGCAATAGTGTTCTAATGCTTCTTAAAACGCGATATCGCATCTCATTTCTATGTTTCATGGTAAGATATAATATTATTTGCGAAGTGTCATGTATTCCTCGTCTACACTTCAAATGAATGTAAATGCGACACTTCCTCGCAAGGAAGTAGCGTTTGCAGATGTCTACGTATCGTAGCAATAGAGTTCTAATGCTTCTTAAAACGCGATATCGCATCTCATTTCTATGTTTCATGGTAAGATATAATATGATTTGCGAAGTGTTATGTATTCCTCGTCTACACATCAACTGAATGTAAATGCGACACTTCCTTGCAAGGAAATAGCGCTTGCAGATGTCTACGTATCGTAGCAATAGTGTTCTTATGATTCTTAAAACGCGATATCGCATCTCATTTCTATGTTTCATGGTAAGATATAATATGATTTGCGAAGTGTCATGTATTCCTCGTCTACACTTCAAATGAATGTAAATGCGACACTTCCTTGCAAGGAAATAGCGTTTGCAGATGTCTACGTATCGTAGCAATGGATTTCTAATGCTTCTTAAAAGGCGATAGCGCATCTCATTTCTATGTTTCATGGTAAGGTATAATATGATTTGCGAAGTGTTATGTATTCAAAGTCTACACTTCAAATGAATGTAAATGCGACTCTTCTTTGCAAGGAAATAGCGTTTGCAGATGTCTACGTATCGTAGCAATAGAGTTCTTATAATTCTTAAAACGCGATATCGCATCTCATTTCTATGTTTCGTGGTAAGATATAATACGATTTGCGGAGTGTTATGTACTCCTCGTCTACACTTCAAATGAATGTAAATGCGACACTTCCTTGCAAGGAAATAGCGTTTGCAAATGTCTGCCTATCGTAGCAGTAGTGTTCTAATACTTCTTAGAACGCGATGTCGCATCTCATTTCTATGTTTCATGGTAAGATATAATATGATTTGCGAACTGTTATGTATTCCTCGTCTACACTTCAAATGAATGTAAATGCGACACTTTCTTGCAAGGAAATAGCGTTTGCAGATGTCTACGTATCGAAGCAATAGAGTTCAAATGCTTCTTAAAACGAGATATTGCATCTCATATCTATGTTTCATGATAAGATATAATATTCATTGCGAAGTGTTATGCATTCCTCGTCTACGATTCAAATGAATGAAAATGCGACACTTCCTTGCAAGGAAATAGCGTTTGCAGATGTCTACGTATCGTAGCAATAGAGTTCTAATGCTTCTTAAAACGCGATATCGCACCTCATTTCTATGTTTCATGGTAAGATATAATATGATTTGCGATGTGTTATGTATTCCTCGTCTACACTTCAAATGAATGTAAATGCGACACTTCCTTGCAAGGAAATAGCGTTTGCACATGTCTACCTACCGTAGCAATAGTGTTCTAATGCTTCTTAAAACGCGATATCGCATCTCATTTCTATGTTTCATGGTAAGATATAATATTATTTGCGAAGTGTCATGTATTCCTCGTCTACACTTCAAATGAATGTAAATGCGACACTTCCTCGCAAGGAAATAGCGTTTGCAGATGTCTACGTATCGTAGCAATAGAGTTCTAATGCTTCTTAAAACGCGATATCGCATCTCATTTCTATGTTTCATGGTAAGATATAATATGATTTGCGAAGTGTTATGTATTCCTCGTCTACACATCAACTGAATGTAAATGCGACACTTCCTTGCAAGGAAATAGCGCTTGCAGATGTCTACGTATCGTAGCAATAGTGTTCTTATGATTCTTAAAACGCGATATCGCATCTCATTTCTATGTTTCATGGTAAGATATAATATGATTTGCGAAGTGTCATGTATTCCTCGTCTACACTTCAAATGAATGTAAATGCGACACTTCCTTGCAAGGAAATAGCGTTTGCAGATGTCTACGTATCGTAGCAATGGATTTCTAATGCTTCTTAAAAGGCGATAGCGCATCTCATTTCTATGTTTCATGGTAAGGTATAATATGATTTGCGAAGTGTTATGTATTCAAAGTCTACACTTCAAATGAATGTAAATGCGACTCTTCTTTGCAAGGAAATAGCGTTTGCAGATGTCTACGTATCGTAGCAATAGAGTTCTTATGATTCTTAAAACGCGATATCGCATCTCATTTCTATGTTTCGTGGTAAGATATAATACGATTTGCGGAGTGTTATGTACTCCTCGTCTACACTTCAAATGAATGTAAATGCGACACTTCCTTGCAAGGAAATAGCGTTTGCAAATGTCTGCCTATCGTAGCAGTAGTGTTCTAATACTTCTTAGAACGCGATGTCGCATCTCATTTCTATGTTTCATGGTAAGATATAATATGATTTGCGAACTGTTATGTATTCCTCGTCTACACTTCAAATGAATGTAAATGCGACACTTTCTTGCAAGGAAATAGCGTTTGCAGATGTCTACGTATCGAAGCAATAGAGTTCAAATGCTTCTTAAAACGAGATATTGCATCTCATATCTATGTTTCATGATAAGATATAATATTCATTGCGAAGTGTTATGCATTCCTCGTCTACGATTCAAATGAATGAAAATGCGACACCTCCTTGCAAGGAAATAGCGTTTGCAGATGTCTACGTATCGTAGCAATAGAGTTCTAATGCTTCTTAAAACGCGATATCGCATCTCATTTCTATGTTTCATGGTAAGATATAATATGATTTGCGAAGTGTTATGTATTCCTCGTCTACACTTCAAATGAATGTAAATGCGACACTTCCTTGCAAGGAAATAGCGTTTGCACATGTCTACCTACCGTAGCAATAGTGTTCTAATGCTTCTTAAAACGCGATATCGCATCTCATTTCTATGTTTCATGGTAAGATATAATATTATTTGCGAAGTGTCATGTATTCCTCGTCTACACATCAAATGAATGTAAATGCGACACTTCCTCGCAAGGAAATAGCGTTTGCAGATGTCTACGTATCGTAGCAATAGAGTTCTAATGCTTCTTAAAACGCGATATCGCATCTCATTTCTATGTTTCATGGTAAGATATAATATGATTTGCGAAGTGTTATGTATTCCTCGTCTACACATCAACTGAATGTAAATGCGACACTTCCTTGCAAGGAAATAGCGCTTGCAGATGTCTACGTATCGTAGCAATAGTGTTCTTATGATTCTTAAAACGCGATATCGCATCTCATTTCTATGTTTCATGGTAAGATATAATATGATTTGCGAAGTGTCATGTATTCCTCGTCTACACTTCAAATGAATGTAAATGCGACACTTCCTTGCAAGGAAATAGCGTTTGCAGATGTCTACGTATCGTAGCAATGGATTTCTAATACTTCTTAAAAGGCGATAGCGCATCTCATTTCTATGTTTCATGGTAAGGTATAATATGATTTGCGAAGTGTTATGTATTCAACGTCTACACTTCAAATGAATGTAAATGCGACTCTTCTTTGCAAGGAAATAGCGTTTGCAGATGTCTACGTATCGTAGCAATAGAGTTCTTATGATTCTTAAAACGCGATATCGCATCTCATTTCTATGTTTCGTGGTAAGATATAATACGATTTGCGGAGTGTTATGTACTCCTCGTCTACACTTCAAATGAATGTAAATGCGACACTTTCTTGCAAGGAAATAGCGTTTGCAGATGTCTACGTATCGAAGCAATAGAGTTCAAATGCTTCTTAAAACGAGATATTGCATCTCATATCTATGTTTCATGATAAGATATAATATTCATTGCGAAGTGTTATGCATTCCTCGTCTACGATTCAAATGAATGAAAATGCGACACTTCCTTGCAAGGAAATAGCGTTTGCAGATGTCTACGTATCGTAGCAATAGAGTTCTAATGCTTCTTAAAACGCGATATCGCATCTCATTTCTATGTTTCATGGTAAGATATAATATGATTTGCGAAGTGTTATGTATTCCTCGTCTACACTTCAAATGAATGTAAATGCGACACTTCCTTGCAAGGAAATAGCGTTTGCACATGTCTACCTACCGTAGCAATAGTGTTCTAATGCTTCTTAAAACGCGATATCGCATCTCATTTCTATGTTTCATGGTAAGATATAATATTATTTGCGAAGTGTCATGTATTCCTCGTCTACACTTCAAATGAATGTAAATGCGACACTTCCTTGCAAGGAAATAGCGCTTGCAGATGTCTACGTATCGTAGCAATAGTGTTCTTATGATTCTTAAAACGCGATATCGCATCTCATTTCTATGTTTCATGGTAAGATATAATATGATTTGCGAAGTGTCATGTATTCCTCGTCTACACTTCAAATGAATGTAAATGCGACACTTCCTTGCAAGGAAATAGCGTTTGCAGATGTCTACGCATCGTAGCAATGGATTTCTAATGCTTCTTAAAAGGCGATATCGCATCTCATTTCTATGTTTCATGGTAAGGTATAATATGATTTGCGAAGTGTTATGTATTCCTCGTCTACACTTCAAATGAATGTAAATGCGACACTTCTTTGCAAGGAAATAGCGTTTGCAGATGTCTACGTATCGTAGCAATAGAGTTCTAATGCTTCTTAAAACGCGATATCGCATCTCATTTCTATGTTTCATGGTAAGATATAATATGATTTGCGAAGTGTTATGTATTCCTCGTCTACACTTCAAATGAATGTAAATGCGACACTTTCTTGCAAGGAAATAGCGTTTGCAGATGTCTACGTATCGTAGCATTGGATTTCTGATGCTTCATAAAACGAGATATTGCATCTCATATCTATGTTTCATGATAAGATATAATATTCATTGCGAAGTGTTATGCATTCCTCGTCTACGATTCAAATGAATGAAAATGCGACACTTCCTTGCAAGGAAATAGCGTTTGCAGATGTCTACGTATCGTAGCAATAGAGTTCTAATGCTTCTTAAAACGCGATATCACATCTCATTTCTATGTTTCATGGTAAGGTATAATATGATTTGCGAAGTGTTATGTATTCCTCGTCTACACTTCAAATGAATGTAAATGCGACACTTCTTTGCAAGGAAATAGCGTTTGCACATGTCTACCTACCGTAGCAATAGTGTTCTAATGCTTCTTAAAACGCGATATCGCATCTCATTTCTATGTTTCATGGTAAGATATAATATTATTTGCGAAGTGTTATGCATTCCTCGTCTACGATTCAAATGAATGAAAATGCGACACTTCCTTGCAAGGAAATAGCGTTTGCAGATGTCTACGTATCGTAGCAATAGAGTTCTAATGCTTCTTAAAACGCGATATCACATCTCATTTCTATGTTTCATGGTAAGATATAATATTCATTGCGAAGTGTTATGCATTCCTCGTCTACGATTCAAATGAATGAAAATGCGACACTTCCTTGCAAGGAAATAGCGTTTGCAGATGTCTACGTATCGTAGCATTAGAGTTCTAATGCTTCTTAAAACGCGATATCACATCTCATTTCTATGTTTCATGGTAAGATATAATATGATTTGCGAAGTGTTATGTATTCCTCGTCTACACTTCAAATGAATGTGAATGCGACACTTCCTCGCTAGGAAATAGCGTTTGCAGATGTCTGCGTATCGTAGCAGTAGAGTTCTAATGCTTCTTAAAACGCGATATCGCATCTCATTTCTATGTTTCATGGTAAGATATAATATGATTTGCGAAGTGTCATGTATTCCTCGTCTACACTTCAAACGAATGTAAATGCGACACTTCCTTGCAAGGAAATAGCGTTTGCACATGTCTACCTACCGTAGCAATAGTGTTCTAATGCTTCTTAAAACGCGATATCGCATCTCATTTCTATGTTTCATGGTAAGATATAATATTATTTGCGAAGTGTCATGTATTCCTCGTCTACACTTCAAATGAATGTAAATGCGACACTTCCTCGCAAGGAAATAGCGTTTGCAGATGTCTACGTATCGTAGCAATAGAGTTCTAATGCTTCTTAAAACGCGATATCGCATCTCATTTCTATGTTTCATGGTAAGATATAATATGATTTGCGAAGTGTTATGTATTCCTCGTCTACACATCAACTGAATGTAAATGCGACACTTCCTTGCAAGGAAATAGCGCTTGCAGATGTCTACGTATCGTAGCAATAGTGTTCTTATGATTCTTAAAACGCGATATCGCATCTCATTTCTATGTTTCATGGTAAGATATAATATGATTTGCGAAGTGTCATGTATTCCTCGTCTACACTTCAAATGAATGTAAATGCGACACTTCCTTGCAAGGAAATAGCGTTTGCAGATGTCTACGTATCGTAGCAATGGATTTCTAATGCTTCTTAAAATGCGATATCGCATCTCATTTCTATGTTTCATGGTAAGGTATAATATGATTTGCGAAGTGTTATGTATTCCTCGTCTACACTTCAAATGAATGTAAATGCGACACTTCTTTGCAAGGAAATAGCGTTTGCAGATGTCTACGTATCGTAGCAATAGAGTTCTAATGCTTCTTAAAACGCGATATCGCATCTCATTTCTATGTTTCATGGTAAGATATAATATGATTTGCGAAGTGTTATGTATTCCTCGTCTACACTTCAAATGAATGTAAATGCGACACTTTCTTGCAAGGAAATAGCGTTTGCAGATGTCTACGTATCGTAGCATTGGATTTCTGATGCTTCTTAAAACGAGATATTGCATCTCATATCTGTGTTTCATGATAAGATATAATATTCATTGCGAAGTGTTATGCATTCCTCGTCTACACTTCAAATGAATGTGAATGCGACACTTCCTCGCTAGGAAATAGCGTTTGCAGATGTCTACGTATCGAAGCAATAGAGTTCAAATGCTTCTTAAAACGAGATATTGCATCTCATATCTATGTTTCATGATAAGATATAATATTCATTGCGAAGTGTTATGCATTCCTCGTCTACGACTCAAATGAATGAAAATGCGACACTTCCTTGCAAGGAAATAGCGTTTGCAGATGTCTACGTATCGTAGCAATAGAGTTCTAATGCTTCTTAAAACGCGATATCGCATCTCATTTCTATGTTTCATGGTAAGATATAATATGATTTGCGAAGTGTTATGTATTCCTCGTCTACACTTCAAATGAATGGAAATGCGACACTTCCTTGCAAGGAAATAGCGTTTGCACATGTCTACCTACCGTAGCAATAGTGTTCTAATGCTTCTTAAAACGCGATATCGCATCTCATTTCTATGTTTCATGGTAAGATATAATATTATTTGCGAAGTGTCATGTATTCCTCGTCTACACTTCAAATGAATGCAAATGCGACACTTCCTTGCAAGGAAATAGCGCTTGCAGATGTCTACGTATCGTAGCAATAGTGTTCTTATGATTCTTAAAACGCGAAATCGCATCTCATTTCTATGTTTCATGGTAAGATATAATATGATTTGCGAAGTGTCATGTATTCCTCGTCTACACTTCAAATGAATGTAAATGCGACACTTCCTTGCAAGGAAATAGCGTTTGCAGATGTCTACGCATCGTAGCAATGGATTTCTAATGCTTCTTAAAAGGCGATATCGCATCTCATTTCTATGTTTCATGGTAAGGTATAATATGATTTGCGAAGTGTTATGTATTCCTCGTCTACACTTCAAATGAATGTAAATGCGACACTTCTTTGCAAGGAAATAGCGTTTGCAGATGTCTACGTATCGTAGCAATAGAGTTCTAATGCTTCTTAAAACGCGATATCGCATCTCATTTCTATGTTTCATGGTAAGATATAATATGATTTGCGAAGTGTTATGTATTCCTCGTCTACACTTCAAATGAATGTAAATGCGACACTTTCTTGCAAGGAAATAGCGTTTGCAGATGTCTACGTATCGTAGCATTGGATTTCTGATGCTTCATAAAACGAGATATTGCATCTCATATCTATGTTTCATGATAAGATATAATATTCATTGCGAAGTGTTATGCATTCCTCGTCTACGATTCAAATGAATGAAAATGCGACACTTCCTTGCAAGGAAATAGCGTTTGCAGATGTCTACGTATCGTAGCAATAGAGTTCTAATGCTTCTTAAAACGCGATATCACATCTCATTTCTATGTTTCATGGTAAGATATAATATTCATTGCGAAGTGTTATGCATTCCTCGTCTACGATTCAAATGAATGAAAATGCGACACTTCCTTGCAAGGAAATAGCGTTTGCAGATGTCTACGTATCGTAGCATTAGAGTTCTAATGCTTCTTAAAACGCGATATCACATCTCATTTCTATGTTTCATGGTAAGATATAATATGATTTGCGAAGTGTTATGTATTCCTCGTCTACACTTCAAATGAATGTGAATGCGACACTTCCTCGCTAGGAAATAGCGTTTGCAGATGTCTGCGTATCGTAGCAGTAGAGTTCTAATGCTTCTTAAAACGCGATATCGCATCTCATTTCTATGTTTCATGGTAAGATATAATATGATTTGCGAAGTGTCATGTATTCCTCGTCTACACTTCAAACGAATGTAAATGCGACACTTCCTTGCAAGGAAATAGCGTTTGCACATGTCTACCTACCGTAGCAATAGTGTTCTAATGCTTCTTAAAACGCGATATCGCATCTCATTTCTATGTTTCATGGTAAGATATAATATTATTTGCGAAGTGTCATGTATTCCTCGTCTACACTTCAAATGAATGTAAATGCGACACTTCCTCGCAAGGAAATAGCGTTTGCAGATGTCTACGTATCGTAGCAATAGAGTTCTAATGCTTCTTAAAACGCGATATCGCATCTCATTTCTATGTTTCATGGTAAGATATAATATGATTTGCGAAGTGTTATGTATTCCTCGTCTACACATCAACTGAATGTAAATGCGACACTTCCTTGCAAGGAAATAGCGCTTGCAGATGTCTACGTATCGTAGCAATAGTGTTCTTATGATTCTTAAAACGCGATATCGCATCTCATTTCTATGTTTCATGGTAAGATATAATATGATTTGCGAAGTGTCATGTATTCCTCGTCTACACTTCAAATGAATGTAAATGCGACACTTCCTTGCAAGGAAATAGCGTTTGCAGATGTCTACGTATCGTAGCAATGGATTTCTAATGCTTCTTAAAATGCGATATCGCATCTCATTTCTATGTTTCATGGTAAGGTATAATATGATTTGCGAAGTGTTATGTATTCCTCGTCTACACTTCAAATGAATGTAAATGCGACACTTCTTTGCAAGGAAATAGCGTTTGCAGATGTCTACGTATCGTAGCAATAGAGTTCTAATGCTTCTTAAAACGCGATATCGCATCTCATTTCTATGTTTCATGGTAAGATATAATATGATTTGCGAAGTGTTATGTATTCCTCGTCTACACTTCAAATGAATGTAAATGCGACACTTTCTTGCAAGGAAATAGCGTTTGCAGATGTCTACGTATCGTAGCATTGGATTTCTGATGCTTCTTAAAACGAGATATTGCATCTCATATCTGTGTTTCATGATAAGATATAATATTCATTGCGAAGTGTTATGCATTCCTCGTCTACACTTCAAATGAATGTGAATGCGACACTTCCTCGCTAGGAAATAGCGTTTGCAGATGTCTGCGTATCGTAACAGTAGAGTTCTAATGCTTCTTAAAACGCGATATCGCATCTCATTTCTATGTTTCATGGTAAGATATAATATGATTTGCGAAGTGTCATGTATTCCTCGTCTACACTTCAAATGAATGTAAATGTGACACTTCCTTGCAAGGAAATAGCGTTTGCAGATGTCTACGTATCGTAGCAATGGATTTCTAATGCTTTTTAAAAGGCGATATCGCATCTCATTTCTATGTTTCATGGTAAGGTATAATATGATTTGCGAAGTGTTATGTATTCCTCGTCTACACTTCAAATGAATGTAAATGCGACACTTCTTTGCAAGGAAATAGCGTTTGCAGATGTCTACGTATCGTAGCAATAGAGTTCTAATGCTTCTTAAAACGCGATATCGCATCTCATTTCTATGTTTCATGGTAAGATATAATATGATTTGCGAAGTGTTATGTATTCCTCGTCTACACATCAAATGAATGTAAATGCGACACTTTCTTGCAAGGAAATAGCGTTTGCAGATGTCTACGTATCGAAGCAATAGAGTTCAAATGCTTCTTAAAACGAGATATTGCATCTCATATCTATGTTTCATGATAAGATATAATATTCATTGCGAAGTGTTATGCATTCCTCATCTACGATTCAAATGAATGAAAATGCGACACTTCCTTGCAAGGAAATAGCGTTTGCAGATGTGTACGTATCGTAGCAATAGAGTTCTAATGCTTCTTAAAACGCGATATCGCATCTCATTTCTATGTTTCATGGTAAGATATAATATGATTTGCGAAGTGTTATGTATTCCTCGTCTACACATCAAATGAATGTAAATGCGACACTTTCTTGCAAGGAAATAGCGTTTGCAGATGTCTACGTATCGAAGCAATAGAGATCAAATGCTTCTTAAAACGAGATATTGCATCTTATATCTATGTTTCATGATAAGATATAATATTCATTGCGAAGTGTTATGCATTCCTCGTCTACGATTCAAATGAATGAAAATGCGACACTTCCTTGCAAGGAAATAGCGTTTGCAGATGTCTACGTATCGTAGCAATAGAGTTCTCATGCTTCTTAAAACGCGATATCGCATCTCATTTCTATGTTTCATGGTAAGATAGAATATGATTTGCGAAGTGTTATGTATTCCTCGTCTACACATCAAATGAATGTAAATGCGACACTTCCTTGCAAGGAAATAGCGTTTGCAGATGTCTACGTATCGTAGCAATAGAGTTCAAATGCTTCTTAAAACGAGATATTGCATCTTATATCTATGTTTCATGATAAGATATAATATTCATTGCGAAGTGTTATGCATTCCTCGTCTACGATTCAAATGAATGAAAATGCGACACTTCCTTGCAAGGAAATAGCGTTTGCAGGTGTCTACGTATCGTAGCAATAGAGTTCTCATGCTTCTTAAAACGCGATATCGCATCTCATTTCTATGTTTCATGGTAAGATAGAATATGATTTGCGAAGTGTTATGTATTCCTCGTCTACACATCAAATGAATGTAAATGCGACACTTCCTTGCAAGGAAATAGCGTTTGCAGATGTCTACGTATCGTAGCAATAGAGTTCTTATGATTCTTAAAACGCGATATCGCATCTCATTTCTATGTTTCATGGTAATGTATAATATGATATGCGAAATGTTATGTATTCCTCGTCTGCACTTCAAATGAATGTGAATGCGACACTTCCTCGCTAGGAAATAGCGTTTGCAGATGTCTACGTATCGAAGCAATAGAGTTCAAATGCTTCTTAAAACGAGATATTGCATCTCATATCTATGTTTCATGATAAGATGTAATATTCATTGCGAAGTGTTATGTATTCCTCGTCTACACTTCAAATGAATGTGGATGCGACACTTCCTCGCCAGGAAATAGCGTTTGCAGATTTCTACGTATCGTTGCAATAGAGTTCTTATGATTCTTAAAACGCGATATCGCATCTCATTTCTATGTTTCATGGTAAGATATAATATGATTTGCGAAGTGTTATGTATTCCTCGTCTACACATCAAATGAATGTAAATGCGACACTTACTTGCAAGGAAATAGCGTTTGCAGATGTCTACGTATCGTAGCAATAGAGTTCTTAAAATCCTTAAAACGCGATATCGCATCTCATGTCTATGTTTCATGGTAAGATACAATATGATTTGCGAAGTGTCATGTATTCCTCGTCTACACTTCAAATGAATGTAAATGCGACACTTCCTTGCAAGGAAATAGCGTTTGCAGATGTCTACGTATCGAAGCAATAGAGTTCTCATGCTTCTTAAAACGCGATATCGCAGCTCATATCTATGTTTCATGATAAGATGTAATATTCATTGCGAAGTGTTATGTATTCCTCGTCTACACTTCAAATGAATGTGGATGCGACACTTCCTCGCCAGGAAATAGCGTTTGCAGATGTCTACGTATCGTAGCAGTTGAGTTCTAATGCTTCTTAAAACGCGATATCGCATCTCATCTCTATGTTTCATGGTAAGATATAATATTCATTACGAAGTTTTATGCATTCCTCGACTACGATTCAAATGAATGTAAATGCGACACTTCTTTGCTAGGAAATAGCGTTTGCAAATGTCTACCTATCGTAGCAATATTGTTCTAATGCTTCTTAAAACGCGATATCGCATCTCATATCTATGTTTCATGGTAAGATATAATATTCATTGCGAAGTGTTATGCATTCCTCGTCTACACTTCAAATGAATGTAAATGCGACACTTCCTTGCAAGGAAATTGCGTTTGCAAATGTCTACCTATCGTAGCAGTAGTGATCTAATGCATCTTAGAACGCGATGTCGCATCTCATTTCTATGTTTCATGGTAAGATATAATATTATTTGCGAAGTATCATGTATTCCTCGTCTACACTTCAAATGAATGTAAATGCGACACTTCCTTGCAAGGAAATAGCGTTTGCAGACGTCTACGTATCGTAGCAATAGAGTTCTTATGATTCTTAAAACGCTATATTGCATCTCATTTCTACGTTTCATGGTAAGATATAATATGATTTGCGAAGTGTCATGTATTCCTCGTCTACACTTCAAATGAATGTAAATGCGACACTTCCTTGCTAGGAAATAGCATTTGCAGATGTCTACGTATCGTAGCAATAGAGTTCTAATGCTTCTTAAAATGCGATATCGCATCTCATTTCTATGTTTCATGGTAAGATATAATATTCATTACGAAGTTTTATGCATTCCTCGACTACGATTCAAATGAATGTAAATGCGACACTTCTTTGCTAGGAAATAGCGTTTGCAAATGTCTACCTATCGTAGCAATATTGTTCTAATGCTTCTTAGAACGCGATATCGCATCTCATTTCTATGTTTCATGGTAAGATATAATATTCATTGCGAAGTGTTATGCATTCCTCGTCTACACTTCAAATGAATGTAAATGCGACACTTCCTTGCAAGGAAATTGCGTTTGCAAATGTCTACCTATCGTAGCAGTAGTGATCTAATGCATCTTAGAACGCGATGTCGCATCTCATTTCTATGTTTGATGGTAAGATATAATATGATTTGCGAACTGTTATGTATTCCTCGTCTACACTTCAAATGAATGTAAATGCGACACATCCTTGCAAGGAAATAGCGTTTGCAGATGTCTACGTATCGAAGCAATAGAGTTCAAATGCTTCTTAAAACGAGATATTGCATCTCATTTCTATGTTTCATGGTAAGATATAATATGATTTGCGGAGTGTTATGTATTCCTCGTCTACACTTCAAATGAATGTAAATGCGACACTTCCTTGCAAGGAAATAGCGTTTGCAGATGTCTACGTATCGAAGCAATAGAGGTCAAATGCTTCTTAAAACGAGATATTGCATCTTATATCTATGTTTCATGATAAGATATACTATTCATTGCGAAGTGTTATGCATTCCTCGTCTACGATTCAAGTGAATGAAAATGCGACACTTCCTTGCAAGGAAATAGCGTTTGCAGATGTCTACGTATCGTAGCAATAGAGTTCTAATGCTTCTTAAAACGCGATATCGCATCTCATTTCTATGTTTCATGGTAAGATAGAATATGATTTGCGAAGTGTTATGTCTTCCTCGTCTACACATCAAATGAATGTAAATGCGACACTTCCTTGCAAGGAAATAGCGTTTGCAGATGTCTACGTATCGTAGCAATAGAGTTCAAGTGCTTCTTAAAACGAGATATTGCATCTTATATCTATGTTTCATGATAAGATATAATATTCATTGCGAAGTGTTATGCATTTCTCGTCTACGATTCAAATGAATGTAAATGCGACACTTCCTTGCAAGGAAATAGCGTTTGCAGATGTCTACGTATCGAAGCAATAGAGTTCAAATGCTTCTTAAAACGAGATATTGCATCTCATTTCTATGTTTCATGGTAAGATATAATATGATTTGCGGAGTGTTATGTATTCCTCGTCTACACTTCAAATGAATGTAAATGCGACACTTCCTTGCAAGGAAATAGCGTTTGCAGATGTCTACGTATCGAAGCAATAGAGTTCAAATGCTTCTTAAAACGAGATATTGCATCTTATATCTATGTTTCATGATAAGATATACTATTCATTGCGAAGTGTTATGCATTCCTCGTCTACGATTCAAATGAATGAAAATGCGACACTTCCTTGCAAGGAAATAGCGTTTGCAGATGTCTACGTATCGTAGCAATAGAGTTCTAATGCTTCTTAAAATGCGATATCGCATCTCATTTCTATGTTTCATGGTAAGATAGAATATGATTTGCGAAGTGTTATGTATTCCTCGTCTACACATCAAATGAATGTAAATGCGACACTTCCTTGCAAGGAAATAGCGTTTGCAGATGTCTACGTATCGTAGCAATAGAGTTCAAATGCTTCTTAAAACGAGATATTGCATCTTATATCTATGTTTCATGATAAGATATAATATTCATTGCGAAGTGTTATGCATTCCTCGTCTACGATTCAAATGAATGAAAATGCGACACTTCCTTGCAAGGAAATAGCGTTTGCAGATGTCTACGTATCGTAGCAATAGAGTTCTCATGCTTCTTAAAACGCGATATCGCATCTCATTTCTATGTTTCATGGTAAGATAGAATATGATTTGCGAAGTGTTATGTCTTCCTCGTCTACACATCAAATGAATGTAAATGCGACACTTCCTTGCAAGGAAATAGCGTTTGCAGATGTCTACGTATCGTAGCAATAGAGTTCAAGTGCTTCTTAAAACGAGATATTGCATCTTATATCTATGTTTCATGATAAGATTTAATATTCATTGCGAAGTGTTATGTATCCGTCGTCTACACTTCAAATGAATGTAAATGCGACACTTTCTTGCAAGGAAATAGCGTTTGCAGATGTCTACGTATCGTAGCAATGGATTTCTGATGCTTCTTAAAACGCGATATCGCATCTCATTTCTATGTTTCATGGTAAGATATAATATGATTTGCGAATTGTCATGTATTCCTCGTCCACACTTCAAATGAATGTGAATGCGACACTTCCTCGCTAGGAAATAGCGTTTGCAGATGTCTACGTATCGTAGCAGTTGAGTTCTAATGACTCCTAAAACGTGATATCGCATCTCATTTCTATGTTTCATGGTAAGATATAATATGATTTGCGAAGTGTTATGTATTCCTCGTCTACACACCAAATGAATGTAAATGCGACACTTCCTTGCAAGGAAATAGCTTTTGCAGATGTCTACGTATCGTAGCAATGGCTTTCTGATGCTTCTTAAAACGCGATGTCGCATGTCATTTCTATGTTTCATGGTAAGATATAATATGATTTGCGAAGTGTTATGTATTCCTCGTCTACACTTCAAATGAATGTAAATGCGACACTTCCTTGCAAGGAAATAGCGTTTGCAGATGTCTACGTATCGAAGCAATAGAGTTCTAATGCTTCTTAAAACGCGATATCGCATCTCATTTCTATGTTTTATGGTAAGATATAATATGATTTGCGAAGTGTTATGTATTCCTCGTCTACACTTCAAATGAATGTGAATGCGACACTTCCTCGCTAGGAAATTGCGTTTGCAGATGTCTGCGTACCGTAGCAGTAGAGTTCTAATGCTTCTTAAAACGCGTTATCGCATCTCATTTCTATGTTTCATGGTAAGATATAATATGATTTGCGAAGTGTTATGTATTCCACGTCTACACTTCAAATGAATGTGAATGTGACACTTCCTCGCTAGGAAATAGCGTTTGCAGATGTCTGCGTATCGTAGCAGTAGAGTTCTAATGCTTCTTAGAACGCTATATCGCATCTCATTTCTATGTTTCATGGTAAGATACAATATGATTTACGAAGTGTTATGTATTCCTCGTCTACATTTCAAATGAATGTGAATGCGACACTTCCTCGCTAGGAAATAGCGTTTGCAGATGTCTACGTATCGAAGCAATAGAGTTCAAATGCTTCTTAGAACGAGATATTGCATCTCATATTTATGTTTCATGATAAGATATAATATTCATTGCGAAGTGTTATGCATTCCTCGCCTACGATTCAAATGAATGTAAATGCGACACTTCCTTGCAAGGAAATAGCGTTTGCAGATGTCTACGTATCGAAGCAATATAGTTCAATTGCTCCTTAAAACGAGATATTGCATCTCATATCTATGTTTCATGATAAGATATAATATTCATTGCGAAGTGTTATGCATTCCTCGTCTACGACTCAAATGAATGTAAATGCGACACTTCCTTGCAAGGAAATAGCGTTTGCAGATGTCTACGTATCGTAGCAATAGAGTTCTAATGCTTCTTAAAACGCGGTATCGCATCTCATTCCTATGTTTCATGGTAAGATATAATATGATTTGCGAAGTGTTATGTATTCCTCGTCTACACTTCAAATGAATGTGAATGCGACACTTCCTCGCTAGGAAATAGCGTTTGCAGATGTCTGCGTATCGTAGCTGTAGAGTTCTAATGATTCTTAAAACGCGATATCGCATCTCATTTCTATGTTTCATGGTAAGATATAATATGATTTGCGACGTGTCATGCATTCCTCGTCTACGATTCAGATGAATGTAAATGCGACACTTCCTTGCAAGGAAATAGCGTTTGAAGATGTCTACGTATCGTACCAATGGCTTTCTGATGCTTCTTAAAACGCGATATCGCATCTCATTTCTATGTTTCATGGTAAGATATAATATGATTTGCGAAGTGTTATGTATTCCTCGTCTACACTTCAAATGAATGTAAATGCGACACTTCTTTGCAAGGAAATAGCGTTTGCAATTGTCTACCTATCGTAGCAGTAGTGATCTAATGCTTCTTAGAACGCGATATCGCATCTCATTTCTATGTTTCATGGTAAGATATAATATGATTTGCGAAGTGTTATGTATTCATCGTCTACACATCAAATGAATGTGAATGCGACCCTTCCTTGCAAGGAAATAGCATTTGCAAATGTCTACCTATCGTAGCAGTAGTGTCCTAATGCTTCTTAGAACGCGATATCGCATCTCATTTCTATGTTTCATGGTAAGATATAATATGATTTGCGAAGTGTTATGTATTCCTAGTCTACACTTCAAATGAATGTGTATGCGACACTTTCTCGCTAGGAAATAGCGTTTGCAGATGTCTACGTATCGTGGCAATAGATTTCTAATGCTTCTTAAAACGCGAGATCGCATTTATATTTCTATGTATCATGGTAAGATATAATATGATTTGCGAAGTGACATGTATTCCTCGTCTACACTTCAAATGAATGTAAATGCGACACTTCCTTGCTAGCAAATAGCGTCTGCGGATGTCTAGGTATCGTAGCAATCGATTTCTAATGCTTCTTAAAACGCGATATCGCATTTCATTTCTATATTTCATGGTAAGATATAATATGATTTGCGAAGTGTTATGTATTCCTCGTATGCACTTCAAATGAATGTAAATGCGGCACTTCCTTGCTAGGAGATAGCGTCTGTAGATGTCTAGGTATCGTAGCAATAGTGTTCTAATGCTTCGTAAAACGCGATATCGCATCTCATTTCTATGTTTCATGATAAGATATAATATTCATTGCGAAGTGTTATGCATTCCTCGTCTACGATTCAAATGAATGTAAATGCGACACTTCCTTGCAAGGAAATAGCGTTTGCAGATGTCTACGCATCGAAGCAATAGAGTTCAAATGCTTCTTAAAACGAGATATTGCATCTCATTTCTATGTTTCATGGTAAGATATACTATTCATTGCGAAGTGTTATGCATTCCTCGTCTACGATTCAAATGAATGTAAATGCGACACTTCCTTGCAAGGAAATAGCGTTTGCAAATGTCTACCTATCGTAGCAGTAGTGATCTAATGCATCTTAGAACGCGATGTCGCATCTCATTTCTATGTTTCATGGTAAGATATAATATGATTTGCGAACTGTTATGAATTCCTCGTCTACACTTCAAATGAATGTAAATGCGACACATCCTTGCAAGGAAATAGCGTTTGCAGATGTCTACGTATCGTAGCAATAGAGTACTTATGATTCTTAAAACGCGATATCGCATCTCATTTCTATGTTTCATGGTAAGATATAATATGATTTGCGAAGTGTTATGTATTCCTCGTCTACACTTCAAATGAATGTAAATGCGACACTTCTTTGCAAGGAAATAGCGTTTGCAAATGTCTACCTATCGTAGCAGTAGTGATCTAATGCTTCTTCGAACGCGATATCGCATCTCATTTCTATGTTTCATGGTAAGATATAATATGATTTGCGAAGTGTTATGTATTCATCGTCTACACATCAAATGAATGTGAATGCGACCCTTCCTTGCAAGGAAATAGCATTTGCAAATGTCTACCTATCGTAGCAGTAGTGTCCTAATGCTTCTTAGAACGCGATATTGCATCTCATTTCTATGTTTCATGATAAGATATAATATTCATTGCGAAGTGTTATGCATTCCTCGTCTACGATTCAAATGAATGTAAATGCGACACTTCCTTGCAAGGAAATAGCGTTTGCAGATGTCTACGTATCGAAGCAATAGAGTTCAAATGCTTCTTAAAACGAGATATTGCATCTTATATCTATGTTTCATGATAAGATATAATATTCATTGCGAAGTGTTATGCATTCCTCGTCTACGATTCAAATGAATGAAAATGCGGCACTTCCTTGCAAGGAAATAGCGTTTGCAGATGTCTACGTATCGTAGCAATAGAGTTCTAATGCTTCTTAAAACGCGATATCGCATCTCATTTCTATTTTTCATGGCAAGATAGAATATGATTTGCGAAGTGTTACGTCTTCCTCGTCTACACATCAAATGAATGTAAATGCGACACTTCCTTGCAAGGAAATAGCGTTTGCAGATGTCTACGTATCGTAGCAATAGAATTCAAGTGCTTCTTAAGACGAGATATTGCATCTTATATCTATGTTTCATGATAAGATATAATATTCATTGCGAAGTGTTATGCATTCCTCGTCTACGATTCAGATGAATGAAAATGCGACACTTCCTTGCAAGGAAATAGCGTTTGCAGATGTCTACGTATCGTAGCAATAGAGTTCTAATGCTTCTTAAAATGCGATATCGCATCTCATTTCTATGTTTCATGTTAAGATAGAATATGATTTGCGAAGTGTTATGTATTCCTCGTCTACATATCAAATGAATGTAAATGCGACACTTCCTTGCAAGGAAATAGCGTTTGCAGATGTCTACGTATCGTAGCAATAGAGTTCAATTGCTTCTTAAAACGAGATATTGCATCTTATATCTATGTTTCATGATAAGATATAATATTCATTGCGAAGTGTTATGCATTCCTCGTCTACGATTCAAATGAATGAAAATGCGACACTTTCTTACAAGGAAATAGCGTTTGCAGATGTCTACGTATCGAAGCAATAGAGTTCAAATGCTTCTTAAAACGCGATATCGCATCTCATTTCTATGTTTCATGGTAAGATATAATATGATTTGCGAAGTGTTATGTATTCCTCGTCTACACTTCAAATGAATGTAAATGCGACACTTCTTTGCAAGGAAATAGCGTTTGCAAATGTCTACCTATCGTAGCAGTAGTGATCTAATTGCTTCTTCGAACGCGATATCGCATCTCATTTCTATGTTTCATGGTAAGATATAATATGATTAGCGAAGTGTTATGTATTCATCGTCTACACATCAAATGAATGTGAATGCGACCCTTCCTTGCAAGGAAATAGCATTTGCAAATGTCTACCTATCGTAGCAGTAGTGTCCTAATGCTTCTTAGAACGCGATATCGCATCTCATTTCTATGTTTCATGATAAGATATAATATTCATTGCGAAGTGTTATGCATTCCCTCGTCTACGATTCAAATGAATGTAAATGCGACACTTCCTTGCAAGGAAATAGCGTTTGCAGATGTCTACGTATCGAAGCAATAGAGTTCTCATGCTTCTTAAAACGCGATATCGCATCTCATTTCTATGTTTCATGGTAAGATAGAATATGATTTGCGAAGTGTTATGTATTCCTCGTCTACACATCAAATGAATGTAAATGCGACACTTCCTTGCAAGGAAATAGCGTTTGCAGATGTCTACGTATCGTAGCAATAGAGTTCTTATGATTCCTAAAACGCGATATCGCATCTCATTTCTATGTTTCATGGTAAGGTATAATATGATATGCGAAGTGTTATGTATCCGTCGTCTACACTTCAAATGAATGTAAATGCGACACTTTCTTGCACGGAAATAGCGTTTGCAGATGTCTACGTATCGTAGCATTGGATTTCTGATGCTTCTTAAAACGCGATATCGCATCTCATTTCTATGTTTCATGGTAAGATATAATATGATTTGCGAAGTGTTATGTATTCCTCGTCTACACTTCAAATGAATGTATATGCGACACTTCTTTGCAAGGATATAGCGTTTGCAAATGTCTACGTATCGTTGCAATAGAGTTCTTATGATTCTTAAAACGCGATATCGCATCTCATTTCTATGTTTCATGGTAAGGTATAATATGATTTGCGGAGTGTTATGTATTCCTCGTCTCCACTTCAAATGAATGTAAATGCGACACTTCCTTGCAAGGAAATAGCGTTTGCAGATGTCTACGTATCGTAGCAATGGATTTCTGATGCTTCTTAAAACGCGATATCGCATCTCATTTCTATGTTTCATGGTAAGATATAATATGATTTGCGAATTGTCATGTATTCCTCGTCCACACTTCAAATGAATGTGAATGCGACACTTCCTCGCTAGGAAATAGCGTTTGCAGATGTCTACGTATCGTAGCAGTTGAGTTCTAATGACTCCTAAAACGCGATA